>NC_085842.1:294762023-295062023 GCF_035594765.1 Anolis carolinensis
TTGGGAATGGAGTCTTTTTCATTCTCTCTGAGCTGAGTGCAGGTGGAGCTCAATGGGGTTGCTATATGCTCATCTTCATGGCCCATTTTCTTTGGCACATGCTGCAAACTGGAACCTAGAACTTTGGGCATGCAAAATGTGTGCTCTACCACCAGGCCCGGTGCAACGTGGAGGCCACTGAAGTGGCCACGTCAGGCGCTCGTCGAGGGGGGGCGCTGTCGAGGCCTCGACAGTCCCCCCATGTAAATTTACAGAGGAGGGAGGCGGCGGCGGCAGGGACCATCGCCTCCCTCCTCGGGGAAGAGCTAGGCCTCAGAGGAGGCCTTCGCCGAGGAGGGAGGCGATGGTCCCCGCCTCCACCCTCAGCGAATGGGGAAGGCCTACTGAGGCCTAGGTATTCTCGCGAGGTGTCGCGAGACGTCACGAGAATACCTAGGCCTCAGATAGGCCTTCCGCGTTTGCCAAGGAGGGAGGCGGCGGGGACCATCACTTCCCTCCTCAGCAAATGTGGAAGGCCTTCACCTGGGAGAGAGGTGATGGTCCTCCTCGCCACCGCCACCACCGCTGCCGCTGTCGCCACCGGAGGTATGTGCAGGGCCTTGGGGTGGGGTGGGGCACAATTTTGGGGGGGAGGTGCAGCCACTAGGTTCGCTTACAAAGCAAAATTACCTAGGGCCACCGCTGTCTACTACTCTGAACTGGTGCACACTGTTTTAGGGTTGCATTGACTGTCTCTGAAGAATATAGAGCATTGAATAAAACATAACTAATTATTCAGGAGTGCTCACCTGCATTTCTAGGTGCTAGGTGCTTAGAATGAATAATGGCTTCTTTTATTTAATCATTTAGCCAGTTTTGTGACATAAATATTGGATTTTTAAAATTTAAGTACCCAATTTATTTGTAGGATCTGTGTGCTCAAAGCTAGTGATCAGCTTACAAAATCAGGTCTCTGGTCTGCTTGTGTCATTGTGTACAAACCGAGAACTTACTTCATGCATATATTTCCTTTAATGGGAAAACTTTTGATCATTTCATTCAGCAACTGCAAATGTTCAGCAACTCATTAAAAGCTAGCCACAAATTAAAATCTTTTTTGAGATCTCAGTGGGGATAACCCATATCCTGCTGTAGAAATATTATAATTCGTATTTGCTTAAAAAGAGCAGATTCAGTTGTAAGACTGAATGCATGAATGAACTTGACTATTCAATTTGCAAATAAGACTTCTTTAAAATTAGCTTTTGAAGACATAATGCCACCATTTCTTTTCTGACTCTTTAGCTTGAAACATGTACAAATAATGAAAAGGAGTAAAATGACATATTAGTTTCAATTAAGTCCTGACGTGCTCCTATTAAGTGAATACAGTTGTCATTTTCAAGTAGCTGGTAGTACAGTTTATGTGTTGATATAAACTAATCCCTGTATTTGTTGCCATTTATATGTGCTTGTGTATGCATTGGTATAATATTTAGCATTGTTACAAATTACCTTTCAGGGTTGCCTTAAAACAGGAGTTCATGCGCTAATGTGGCCTGTGGAGGCTCATTTTCTGAGACAGAATAGGTATTGTTTTTCTATTCATCTATGTACTTATGCAACACTTTTGAGATAGACATAATTTTATCAGCCATTTTTATTATCGTGTTACACTGTCAGGCATCAACCCTAATCACAATTGTCTGATAGCAAGTCCCACTGAACTTAACAGTCTTGGTTCTGGGCTGCTTAGTTTATAAGGCACATTCATATGATCATAAAGAAAAAAAGAATTTCATCTGGTTTGTTTTGGACTTTTGAAAGCCAGGCTAAAACTGTCGTGAGAGAGTTACAAGAAAAGATTCATTCCCTCATCCCAATTTGATTTCAGGATTTAGGGAAAAGATGGGATAAGAAAAATAAAGTTTTCTCTAGCTGTCAAAATAATAAGATAAATAATTGGAAGCAATAAAGATTTATTAGTGAGATGGTTTCCAAATTGCCCATCTCGTTAAGGTGATTTTTAAAATCTGGTTTCACTTTGTCCTTTCCTCATGCCTGCTTCCTCTTTATTCTTCCTCTGCTCTGAGCCTCTCTTTCTTTTACTGTCCAGCTCCATTACTTGAGCAATTCGGCATTTGTTTAAACCTAAAATGTGTGATCCATAGGAATGTGCACTGATCCCTTTTTCAAAATGGGCTCTGGCTGATTCCACTCTTTCAGCCAACTGTATTGATACACAGACCATGTGGCTGCCAACCATGGCTATTTTCGGTTTCATTTGGCCACACATGGAGTGCAAAGACGTAGCCCCGTGCCTGCATGGGGTTTCCCTCTTGGCCCTGCCTGTTCAGCCAATTAGAACACAAGAAATCCATGACGTGTCTTTCAGGCAAGCTGGGCCTCCATTTTCCTGCTGCAAGCAGGTTTCTGAGAGAGAGAGATTGTGCTCCAGTCTGCTGGTGATTTAAATTCTCAGTGATGCTCACAGCTCTGCATGACTTGCCTTGCTTTTTTTGACTCAAATAGCAATAAATAAGCATTTCCACAAGATAAAAAAAACTGCCACTGATTGTGCCCTTCATACAATGATGCAAGTTTCAAATGTGAGGTAGAAGTACCTTGCTATTTCTAAAGACACTATAAAATGAAGAGGTAATTTATGTCTTTTTTAACATGGGTTACTACTCCTTCAGGTGGTGTGGCTCCCACAGAAATAAGTGTTTAAAAAGGATGCTTTAATTCAGCTTCATTGAAAGGGTGTTGAGAACAAACAATCCCAGAAAAGATGGTTTCTTAAGACTGATACCCTAAAAATGATGGAAAGGGGAACCACGGAAGTTCCCCCATTGCTGCCAATGGGCCAGACCTTCCTGGAATGAAAATTGACCTTTTGGCTGCCGGATCTAAAAATGAAATTTTGCCTGCCCAAATTCGGGAGGCTCCCGAAAAATGGATGGGGGGAGGCACCAAAATACGGACACCAAAAACATCAAAGAGTTTAACTGAATTACACACTCCTAGTGACCTGCTATACTTTATGCCCTAAATACCACAAAGATACCAGATCCCCTCTGATCTTGTAAGCTGAGTAGGGTCAATCCTGGTTAGTACCTGGAAGAGAGACCATGAATGAATCCCTGATATTGTGGGTTATATGTCAGAGGAAGTGACTGAAAATCCCATATCTGAGTATTCTTCCTTGCTGAAGAAAACATTATTACATCCATGGGGTCATCACCATAGGTTGACAGGGCTACATGCACATGCTAGACTTCATCATACCTTCAGCTCTTCCAGGCCAGGAATGGAGAGGATATTTTAATATATTCAACAAAAAAAGTAAAACATGCACACATACATTTTTCAAGAACAAGTTTTCAAGAGTGATGGGAATATTCACAGTTAAGATGTTATTCTGTGCACATATTTGCACGGAAAACTGCATTTTCTCCACAGAAAAGAGCAAATAATATTATTTCTTGCAGATTTGAGTTTTGTATACACTAAATCTCCAGCTAGATATTTTCTTTGCAGAAAACAATATTTTCTGCACAAAAATAAATATCCCTGTGTAAAAAAATTGCTTTTTTTGGCTGGACAGAAAATGTAGTTTTCTATGCAAAAATGCCATGTATGAATTCTGTGCTGAATAAGTCTCAGTGTGCTAATTGTCTTTGAAAACTGCAAAATTTCAAACATTTTGGAGGACCAGGAGGAAAATTTGTTGAAACTGTTCAGTGCTTCTGTTGAGATTAAAATCAATAAAGACTTGCATAGTAAAAAAGCAGTGTTAGTCTCTTGGAATCAAAAGGGGGAAATAAGGCATATAGTAGCACCTTTATGACTTTGAATCTAATCTGAATACTACAGTGATTAAATGTGGAACCTTTTGCATGCAAGTCAGTTCTTTTTGAGCCATTTGAAGCATTCAAAGAAGAGGGTTTATATCCACAAAACCTTATGGTAAAATTGATAAAACAATCTTAAAGGTGCTGCTATATTCCTCCCTCTCCCTTCCTTTCCTTCCTCCTTTTTATGCTTATTCTAAACTCTGTTGTATGGATTGGCTTATACCAACTTCATCGCTTCCTAAAAGCTTGGGAAAATTACTTGTTTGGGTTATAGCTCCAAGAATTCCGCAGCCAGCATAGTCATCCTTATAGTATTATAGAAGTAATATTTGTACTCCATTATATAAAAGAAGCACATTTCTGGCAGATTACATTTACTTTATTTCTTGGAAAAATCATATAGTGAACAAGAAGAGCAAAGAAATACACACAACCAGAATACCCATAAGCTGTTATACCAGTGTATTCTCGAGGTGGAATAATATGCCCCTCAGATGTTGTTGAACTGTGTAACCATCATAATCCCCCATCATCTGTTATATTGGTTAGATTTGATGGGAGTTGTAGTCTGCTATCATCTGGCTGATTCTGGTAGGTGAAGGCCAAGCAAGCAACTATTTCAGCCTCTTTTCTTCCATCCCCAAGTAAGGAGTGAAGAAGTCTGCTATGATTCCAATATCAGACATGCCAGCATGCAATATTGAAGGAAGACCTAGTAGTATGCTAGTTGAAAGAAGTATTATCCAATCCAGACTTTTGTGTGGTGGCAGTTCAAAGCAATCACCTATATTTGCTATATAAGGCTAATCTAGTTGGGTTATTATTCACTGTGCCACATTTTCAAGACATTGAAGTTGAGAGTAATTTGTAAGAAATGGGTTTATTTTGTATAATGGTGCATATAACTCTTGTAAGAATAATACCTGTATCATACTGGAAGAATAAGAAGAAATAAATTTGAAGAAAGGAAACAAGATGTTCCAAAACATAGATTTTATATGGTGCTATGAGTGCCGAGTAAAACAGCGTCATTATTCAGAGTCTATAAAAGCTCATACATTCATGCTGGAATCCCATGTTCAAGACCCAAGGCGCTTCTGTGTCTCATCAAAAATATGCTACCAGTTGTTTTTTTTCGTGTCAGGAGCAACCGGAGTTGCTTCTGGAGTGAGAGAAGTTGGAAAAGGAGGATAAATTACAAATCATGCACCAAAAGAATGTCAGTCCACTTTCTATTTTTCATCCTCCGCCAATACATCTGTAGTCCTTTTGGAGGAAGATGACAAAATGATTGGTGATTTTCATTGTTCTACTGGTGTCATCAAACAGTTATTTGTCAGTGCCAACAACCAGATATAGAAGCACGAACCAGTATGGGACAATTGTATCAATATAATTACTACTTGATGGCTCAGTTAGCTCATTAACTTTTCTAGAAAATAACCCAAATGAGAAGCATTCTTATAGTTTCATGCAATAACGTAACAGGCCCACACATCTTAATTTGGTTTGTTCAGAGCAAGTAGACCACAGGAGTATCTATCACACCTCCTTCTTTCAGCAATCTTATAGAATTGGAACAGATGGAATAAGCATCAAGCCCCCCAAAGGAAATCTATGAATATAGTTTGTGAGTTAACGGAGGTTTAGTACAGACTCAAGTGGTGGCCATTTTCCAAAAAATGAAAAAAACCCTCCCCAAAATAATTGTGCATGAGGACTCAATTAGTAAACTGCATAAGATACCTTAGCAATCTCTATATTTACAACTTCACAGCCTGTTGTGATAGAAAGAAAAATGCCTCTTTCAGGTAATTTGAATTTGAATTTTATTTGAATGTTTCAGTTCTGTGGAAACAACTCTATTAATTTGTAGTACAATGTTCAGTAGATCTTTTAAGAGACAAATACCATAGATTTTAATGGGACTTACTCTTAGGGGAAAACTAGAGGTCAATGCATTTTCACTGTGGTTAATAATGTCTCTTCACAACTGGCTTTCCTCAGAGATCTGTATTTCAATAATCAGAATTAAAAAATAATTATATGTTTACCTTCCTGTGATTAACCACAATACAAAGCATGTGCAGGACAAGTAGTTGAGGACAAACACACACTGTGACAAACAGATTATTTTCTTTCTTTTTTTTAATAAGTTTTTATTTTATACAGTGAAAGTGTGAGAACAATGAGTTCTAGGAAAGAAGGAGAAAAAAATGCAATAAAGGAGGGAAGAGAAAAGAAGAAAAAAGAAAGAAAGGGGTAGAAACATATAATAAAACATATAAACAAAAACACAGAACAAGAGCAAGTGTTGAGATAAAATCCAACGGAGTGACTTCCATCTCTTACACAGCTACTTTAAGAAGTTTGTTTTTATACCTCTTTTTCCTTTCTTTTTCCTTCCTTCTTTCTGTTTGGTGACCACGTCTTCATATTTCTTTCTGTTAGTATACAAGCCTTTTATATAATTTATTTAAGTAATATAAGTTATATTAGCACCTTCATTTGCATTTCTACCAAGTACTTTTTAATCGGCTCCCAATTTGTTTGCTTTTTTAGGATACTATAATTGTTTTTTAGTAAATATGTTAATTTGTCCATATTCATTATTTCCATGACCTTAATTAACCAACAATCTAGTTCCGGAATTTCTTTCTTTTTCCAATATTTGGCATATATAATTCTGGCCGCTGTAGTGAGATAATTGAAAAGCATTTCTTTATTTTTATTATTTTCAATGTTGAGCATTCCCAGGAGAAAGTATTTTGGATCTAAGTCTATTTTAATTTGCAACATCTTTTCATCACCTGAAGTGATGCCTCTTCTAATTACATGCTAAACACATGCCTAGTTTGACTCCTGGGTAGTATGTGCACATGTATGGATGCTCACTTAGAACACAAAATGTGCTATTTAGCATAATAGGACAAAGGACAAAGATCATTGAAGATGTCTGAAAATAGATATTAACAATTGCTGTCAGTGCTGCAGTTAACTCTAGAGCAAATTTACTGCCTTTGTAGGTAACAGACAATAGTAAAAAAAAGTTTCACTCATAAGATTGTTACATGTTCATTTGGATTTAGTATGCTGCACACTCAACTGTCCCAGTCTGAAATTCAATAGCAGAAGAATTTCTAACTCATTCTTATAGATAAGTGACATGCATGCAAAATTTCCCATGTTTAATCGCTGGAATATCCCAATTAGCTAAATTAAAATACATGGAAATTGAAGGGGTGTGTGTGTGTGTGAACACATTGAGACGTACCGTAGAGAAAAGATTTCCATATTCTGGATATGTCTGGTGGAAAACCTGCCTACAATCCCAGAAGGCCACTGTGAGTCGATGATTTCAGCTAAACTTTGAAATGGACCAGTATAAGACAAATTTCAATAAGTTGTCTGTTACAATTTTAGCCATTCTCAAATTGATACTATATAATCATATTTGGGCAGGACAGTGTGTGGTGTGCATCAGGTGGAGTTGGGTGGGATGGGAATAAGACAAAGTAAATGCAGAGCAGATGAACTTTATCATGACATTGAATAAATCAGTGGTTCTCAACCTTTGGACATCAACTCCCAAAATCCCAGCCAGTTAACCAGCTGGCTAGGAGCTGAAGTCCAAAACCCCAGGAGGAAGAAAGGTTGAAAACCACTGGCTTAATTATACTGTCAAAATCTCTAAAATACCATCTCAATCTTATTTTAATGGAACCCGTTGAAGTTAAGATGGCAGCTTCAGGGCAGTACAGAAGAAATGAATTCTGAGCCTCCACTTGATAGCAAGCCAGATTTTTGTGATCAGAATGGATGTTTGTTTGTAGCATGGCTGGTAGAAAAATAAATGTCCTTGTCAGAAAGCTCAAGGCTAAGAAGCCTCATAGAATGATAATGTTGACAGTCTTGGTGTTTGTCATAAATGTTTAAGCATTTCACACAAAAAAGAAACATTGGCAAATTCTGTAACCTGAAGTCATACACTTTGTACAGGAACTGCCAAGAAATTTTCTTGTAAATGTCTTCTGCCAGCATTCTATGAGGAAAGCAGGGAGCGGGGAAGGAAAGGCCAGAGATCGAGATCCCAGCAAGAAAGAATTTCACGCATGCCCCTTTTGCTTGATTTCAATGGGACTGTTTAGAATTGCTGCAGCTCTGTATGGATCTGAAGACATTCAAGGGAGGCTGAGGAAGGATACATTGGGCTATCGTCTCCACTGGGTTTTGGTTTAGTATCCTTCCTTATGGATATTAAAATCCATGGATGCTCGAGTCACACTATATACAATGGTGTACCTTATATAAATTCAATCCATGGATATAGTATCCATAGAGGACTGATTTTATTCAAAAATATTCAAAGAAATGGTTGTAAAATGTGTTTCTCAGCTACTGAGAAAACCCAAAGGCAAAAAGTTCCAAGATTGCTGAGAATCTTTGCACTTTGGGACTTATTGTACACAAATTTTTCCCAGGATGTTTTGTTCAGAGACAGCATTTTCTAGGTAAAGAAAAAACATTTTCTTCACAGAAAAGAAATATTGTGCTATTTTTGCACAAAAATACGAGGTGTGAATTTTGCACAGAATAAACCCAAATGGCAAATGGTCTTTGAAAACTATTTTTGAAGGTCTTTATGGATCTGAATACATTCAAGTCAGGAGAGAAAAATCCATACAGAGGTTTTGAAGACTTTCTCACAGATGGAAGAAAATGGCTAAAATTAGTTGTTGCTTCCTTTGAGAATGTTATTCCTGAAGCATTACACCTCTAATTCATGAACATCTGTTACTTCCCTATCTCCAATGACTTTTTAAAATAATGCTAACATCCGTTAAGGCTATTTATTTCCATGTATCATGCCAGTTTGAAACACGGAAAGACAAGGCTATATGCCCTTGCATTTGCAGTATGTATCGCCAACGTTTATTTTAAAAACGGACCAATATGTATTTACTAAAAATACAGGTATTTCTCAGATGGATTATGAATTGTTTATATATATATATATATATATATATATATATATATATATATATACACACACACACACACATACATATAAAAGCTGACTTTTCCAACTATGAAGCTATGGGTGGTATGAACCAGATGGGGAGAATGAACTCTACTGAATGTATAGAAGTGGTCCAAGGTTCAACAGAACAGGCATAGCTCAGGTCTCAGGAACTTGAAATTAAGAAACTTCAGATTTCACCAGTCCCTGTCAACATGACCAATAATAAGGAACGATGGAGATAGTGTTTTACAGCAACTAGGGGGTCAGATGTTTAGTACCCAGAATGTAGAAGCTGGAGGTAAATCCAGATAAAGAATATCAGAGCCTGGTAATTTATTGCAAGTCTCCTCTGAATAAATTTGGCCAAAAAACCCCTAGGCCACCAAGTGTTGGAATTATCATGAAGGGACACAGCAACAAGAACAAGAAGCAGGATTACGTTGTTAGTACGACAGTGGTGGTGGTTGAGAAAATATGAAACATATGGGGTATTTATATGTTATTTAGTATATTTTTAAGTCACCTGTCAGAATATATTCTTTTTCTTCAAATAGTCAGCAAACCAATCTGATAAGCTCATGCAAAAGAGCAAACCCGATAAAATATGGGTTTCTGTGAGTTTTCCGTGATGTATGGCCATGTTCCAGAAGCATTCTCCCCTGCCATTTTGGCCACATCTATGGCAGGTATCCTCAGAGGTTGCGAGGTCTGTTGGAAACTAGGCAAGTGGGGTTTATATATCTTTGGAATGTCCAGGGTGGGTATTGCTCCATTATCTGGCTGGAGGCCAAAAAGGGACACTAAACAGAGAAGGATAGCCCATTTACTGGGCAAATGGGGGGGGGGAGTAAAACCAATTCCCCCTGTTTTCTTGTTATTCCCCCTATCCATATTGCCGTCATGGAAGCAACCCTCATTTATGGGAAGGGGAGGAGGAAATAACCAGCAATAAACAGAGGAAATGGTTTTCCTCCTTCAACCCCCCACCCTTTAAATTGACTATGGAACAGTACCAAAATATGAAGATGTAGTTAAGCTCATACAGAAAAGTCAACAGCTGTACAGGAAAACTTGTCTTTCCTTCAGATAGTTTTACATAACATTGGATCTATCTATGTATCTATCTGTCAAGACCCAGGCTACAGAACACCAATAACCATGCGCAGAGGCCAGATTCTATCTAATATCTTTATTAAAGAAATATATAAAGTCAATAAAAACAAGTGAAGAATATAGTTCAGAAGTAGACCTTTCAGGAAAGGTCAAATATAGTCCAGGAAAATAATGTCCAATATGTGATATTAGAGTCCAAAGTTATAATCCATTAACCGAAACACACACTTTGCCAAGCAATAGTGTGGGGAGATGACAAGGTCTTTTAATCCATTGAAGCTTGACAACAAGGCTGGAAAACAAACTAGATTCTTGGCAAGACAAGACTTGATACAAGGCAAACAAGAAACAAGAACAAGGTCCGTGGCGAGGTCCGCGGCAAAACGTGAAACAAGGCAGGCTTGGAACTTGGTCTGGGAAACAAGGAACTGGGGTTACGAAGTCCACACACGATCTCACTCCTCAAGCTGACGAGTTGACTCCGCAAGGTTTCCCTTGCGGCAAAACACCTAAATAGGGTCTCGTTTCCCGCCAGAAGAACACTTTCCCTGGAGAACGAGAAGTGAAACCCAACTCTGTCCAGATGCATGACTCCTTAGAATTTCCCAAGGGAAGCAGACCTAATCAGCTAGTTGTTTGGCTGCGATTCTGAGGCTCCGGCGATTAGCCTCCCTGGCTCCTCTATCTCTATTGTAATTGTCCTTTCGGGAAAACGGGGGAGAATTCTGCCCAAGGCTTGTTTGGCTGACTTCTTGAGGGCAAACATCCTCCAGGTGCAGGGGCTCCGATTCTGGCTGAACCGGTGGAAATCCCATGTTTTCCTCCTCGTCTGCCACAATAGTACTAGGAACAGGACTACAAGGCCCATGAGACATCACACTATCTGTTTATCAGTTCAAAAGGGATATTGGCAACTTGGAACATGACCAAAGAAGGGCAACCAAACTGTTAAAAAGTTTGATCCTATCCATTTTATCCACCATATTTTTTATACATAACAATGTATCATCAGCAAATAAGCTTAATTTTTGTTTTGCCTTTGTTCCTACTCCCTCCAAATTTGTATCTTTCCTAATTACATTTGCGAATAGTTCAATCACCATAGTGAACAAAATTGGTGATAAAGGGCACCCTTGTCTTGTTCCCCGTGTCACTTCAATTTCTTTAGTCACTCCATCATTAATCGCTACTATTGCCGAATTTTTTGAATAATATTGTTCTATTAATCCTTTTATCCTAATTCCCATTCCAAATTTGTTCATAATTTCCTTTAATGTCTGCCATTCCACACAATCAAAAGCTTTGAATATGTCTAATGCTAATATCCCTACTTTTATCTTTTCCCTTTGAGCCCTCCATATTTTATTTATTACTCTCCCTATCGAATTTGACATTTGTCTCCCCTTTACAAATCCACATTGGTCCATTTTTATGTATTTATACATACATTTATTTAATCTGTTAGCTATTATAGCTGATAATATTTTTGCATCCTGATGTACTAATGATATGGGCCTATATGACCCTGGATCTGTTAAATCTTTGTCTGGTTTAGGTATCAATATTATAAGTGACATTCTCCACGATTCTGGAATTTTCTCACCGTTCATTATTCCATTATACAATTCTAACAATTTTGGTATTAACATTTCACTAAAACTTTTATAATATTCTGTTCCTAGTCCATCCATACCTCCATTATTTAGAGACATTTGGAAGGACAACAGGTTTACAAATAAATTGGAATAAATCAGAAATGATACTATTGAATTACACAAAAAAGGAAGAAAAGGATTTTATAGAACAGAGCAAGATGGGAATAAGAATTAAGAATAAATTAAAATATTTGGGAATAATTATAACCAAGGATTTAAAAGAAATGGAAGAGGAAAATATAATAGTCTTAAGGGATAAGGTTAAAAAGCAATTATTAGAATACGAAAATTTAAATTTATCATGGTTTGGGAAAATTGCATTAATAAAAATGAAAATACTTCCAAGGATAAATTTTATATTTAGAATGCTACCACTTCAAATTACGGAAAAAGAATTGAATAAATGGCAGCTAATGATAAATAATTATTGTAATGGTAATAAGAGAAATAGGATAAACAAACAATTATGGTACAGACCGCAAAAGGAAGGGGGACTAGCACTCCCAAATATAAAACAATATTATGAAGCTAATAGATTAAGACTAGTTATTGAAGGAATGATAAACAAGGATGATATAGAATGGTTAAAAATAGATTCTGAAAAAGTAGAGGAAGAAATTCGGAATATATTTTTTAAGGATTTCACGAGAAAGGAAATTAGGGAAATTGGAAACCCAATGTTAAATAATGTATTAGATATATGGATTAAATATAAGAAAAAGTTAATACCGGAGGGTTCAAGAATAATCCCAGTTATAATGGAAAGGAAGTTCCCAAAAAATTTAAAAAATATATTGGATAAAGTATTAAGGGAAAAAAACCTAGACAAAATAGGGGACTGGATTAAGAGGGGAATGAAGAAAGAAAAGATAAAGGAGGAATTTGGGGAAATAAAATTGACATGGTTCCATGGTGTTCAGCTAGAGCAATGGTATAAGAATTGGGTAAAAAATAATAAAGAGGGGAAGGAACCTAACCAATTTGAACAAATAATACAAAATGGAAGGGATATAGATGATTATAAAAAAATGAAAGGTGTAACTGGTAGAATATTGGGTGGAATAAAAGAAGGAGAGAGAAAAAATATTACTCTTAAGGAATTATGGGAGGAGGAGTTAGAGATGAAAATAAATGAAATGGAATGGTCGCAATTGTGGAAACAAAGGCACTTGAAAAATTTATCAATAAGAGTTAAAGAAAATTATTATAAGATAATTTGGAAATGGTATTTAACGCCATTAAAAATGTCAAATATTAATAAAAACCATCCAAAAAATTGCTGGAGAGGTTGTCAGGAAGTGGGAACATATATACATATGTGGTGGCATTGTAAATATGTTAGGAAATTTTGGTACAAAATATTTAAAGAGATAGAGGATATAATGAACATTAAATTGGGAAGAAACCCTGGTATTGCATTATTATCAATATATAATAATAATAAGATAGTTAAAAAAAGAAAAAGAAGCAATAACAAATTTATTGACAGTAGCAAGACTGCTTATAGCAAGGAACTGGAGAAAAGTAATAGATGTACAGATTGAAGAATGGTACAAGGAAGTATGGAAATTGGCAATAAATGATAAGCTAACATGTAAATTAAAAGTTAAAAGAGGGATATGGAAAAAAAATGATTTTGAAGATGTATGGGGGAAATTTATTGAGAAAGGACTCCAAAAAAGGGATGGAGGGCTACCGCCTCAGGAAGAAATGAGATTTTGGTTAGACAACACATAAGAAATGGCTCGGGGAGGGAGGGGGGGATACACAGTGGTGAAGAAATATAGATAGACAAATGTTAACGATGTAGTAGATATTAATCAACAGTAGATATAAAAGAATGATGCAAGTATTGTATGATAAACTAAATATCTGCTATGTGATAAAAGCAATTATTGTATGAAAAATTTTAAATTCAATAAAAACGATAAAAAAAAACTGTTAAAAAGTTTGAAAGCCAAGCCCTATGAGACACAGCTTAGGTAGCTGGGTATGTTTAACCTGCAGAAAAGAAGGCTGAGAGGGGACATGATAGCTATGTTTAAATATTGGAAAGGATGTCATACTGAGGATAAGGGAAGCTTGTTTTCTGCTGCGCTGGAGACTAGGACACAGAGTAATGGATTCAAATTGCAGGATTTAGCCCTGAGTGCTGGATATTGTTGACTGCTGTGTTGGTGCACATATGTTTGTGTTTTGTTGATTTATTTTTTAACCTGATTATTTAATTGTTTAATCATGTTTAATCTTTTGTATGTTGTGGATCTTTAACAATGTCGTTAGCCACTTTGAGTCCCAATCTCAGAAAAACGTGAAATAGAAATTTCAAAAGCAATAACAATGTAGCAAAAGAAGAATAAAACAAACAACTAACTTTTCTGTCTCCATGTAAAAGTGGGGGCTAAATTGTTTGGGCCTTTAGAAGAAAACATAACTAATCCAAGCACAAGAGAGGATAGATAGGAAGGAAGGAAGGAAGGAAGGAAGGAAGGAAGAAAGAAAGAAAGAAAGAAAGACGTGCTGGCCTAATAGCACTGTGCATCTTCTAAATCAGTGGTTCTCAACCTGGAGTCCCCAGATGTTTTGGCCTTCAACTCCCAGAAATCCTAACAGCTGGTAAACTGGCTGGGATTTCTGGGAGTTGTAAACCAAAAACATCTGGGTACCCCAGGTAACTTTTAATGTTTTATGCTACGTTCATTATTGTTCTATTTCCCCCCAAAATCTCTAAACATTAAAGTGTTCAGGATTCACCACCTACTATGGGTTCTGAGATATCATTCATCTTAGGGCTTCCTAGTCTGCTTGGCAGCAAATAATAGTCAGTATTAACCTCTGTGAAAGGGTAAGCATATAAGCTTGAGGCATAAGGGAAATACGTTTTATCAGACAGAGAGGGGCGAGGGAAAGCACACTGAGAGGGAGAACCTGGCTACTATAAACTTGTCAGAATGCCTTAGTTGCTGCCCCTCTAATTTTCATTAAAACTCCAGTTTCCACAGAGATAACAGCAATATGAAGAACTGCTTGTCACCTTTAGCTCTCAATAATTATTGCAGGCTGTACATCTTGTAATTTTAGATAATCAAATAATCTTATGTCAATCCCTTTTGTAGTAATTTTCTGATATCAGGGATGGGAAGGCATTAATTTTAACATGAAAGTGAAACACTTTGAAATCAATATTAAAATTATTTCATTACAAAATGAACCTTTGAATTTTGCTCCTGTGATGATCTAGGCTTTCAGCAGCGTCTTGGACACTTCAGAAGGAATTTTGGGTAGTTCTTGGCCATATTAAGTCAAGGAGAAGTCTTTTAGGCAGTAGAAAGTAGTTTAAGGGTTCTTCTTGTTATGAACACAGTCTTTCCCGTTTATAAAATGACCCAGAATTTGCAAGTATTTTGCAAAAATGACAGAAAGAGAAACGATCCACATTGTGGCAGCATTCCCTTTATTTGATTTCACAGAAAGGAGGAAACCATGAGAATGAACAAAATCCGGCTACCAGTATTT
Source organism: Anolis carolinensis (assembly GCF_035594765.1). Lineage (NCBI taxonomy): Eukaryota > Metazoa > Chordata > Lepidosauria > Squamata > Anolidae > Anolis > Anolis carolinensis. The sequence continues at coordinate 294,777,167 of NC_085842.1, forward strand.
AAAAACTCTAGAATCAGGACACTTCCCAACAAAGGATTCCCCCAGGCAGGAAACAGCCAGGCTTTGAAGGTACAAGGCCATTCAGTGCTAGTCAAGCTGGCCAATGGCAACATTCACACTTACCTTCAACAGATAAGAGTTCTTTTTTCCACCCTGGACATTATATAGATATATAATGTCTTGCCTTGTTCCCAATACCTCAACAACCTCTGAGGATGCCTGCCATAGATGTGGGTGAAACATCAGGAGAGAATGCTTCTGGAACATGGCTATATATATATATATATATATATATATATATATATATATATATTCTATTCACCTCTACCTTCTACATTTTATTTTTCAGTGATTGTTTAGGGGGGGGCACCAAAAATACACTTGAAAGTTACCTAGGGTCAGCCCTGTTTAGGGGATAGTCAAAATACCAAGTCTGTATGAGAAATTGGGCAAATTTGGAGCGTAAATTTTAGTTTTATGCATCCCAGAAGATCTTGTCCTGTTGGAGTGCAGCAGTGACCAGAGAGGTTGACCAAACTGGGGCTTTCTTTGTCACTTTTTGTGCTGAACCGTGGTACTAACCTGCCTGGTATGAGAATGCTTGTGTCATATTTAGGCTTACGAGACACCCGGCTGTCCATTGAGCAAGATGTAGGGGCCCTTCTTTGATTTTATTCTTTGTTAAACAGAAAAATGTAGCAAGCTGTATCGGTGAGAAGACTGTCATCATTATCTGTTTTCTCTAACAAATGAGATCTTCTGAAAGAAATTGCATCTGATAATCTTAGAGCTGAATTTGCTTCCAAGAAAAGATACAGCTTTTGTAAGAGAGAATGAATCAGTGTATCTCCCAGTGATTATTATCCAGTGATAGGAAATGTTTTTGTCTTTCAGGTTTAGCCTTACAATAATATCTTATGATTTGCTTCTGATATAAAATATAATGAGAAAAAGGCCACTGCCGTATAAATATTTGTCACTGGTTTTCTCAGATGCTAAGGAGGCTATCCAGGTCCTGAACCGATGCCTGGCAGCTGTGCCAATCTGGACAAGAGCAAACAAATTGAAATTGAATCCAGACAAGACAGAGGTACTCCTGGTCAGTTGCAAGGCCAAACAGGGTATAGGGTTACAGCCTCTGCTGGATGGGATTACACTCCCCCTGAAATGACAGGTTTGCAGCTTGGGAGTTCTCCTGGATTCATCACTGATCTTGAAACCCCAGGTTTCGAAGGTGGCCAGGGGAGATTTCTCACAGTTTAAACTTGTGTGCCAGCTGTGCCCATACCTTGAGAAGCCAGATTTGGTCATGGTGATCCATGCTCTTGTTACATCTCAAATAGATTACTGCACCACACTCTGTGTGGGGCTGCCATGGAAGCTTCAAGTAGTCCAACGGGCAGCAGCCAGATTGCTCACCAGAGTAGCATACAGGGAGCATACAACCCCCATGCTGTGTCAGCTCCACTCACTGCCAATTTGCTACCGAGTGCAATTCAAAGTGCTGGCTTTAGCCTATAAAGCTCTAAACAATTCTGGCCCAGATTACTTGTCTGAACATATCTCCCTCTATGAACCAGCACAGAAACTAAGATGTTCTGGGGAGGCCCTGCTCTTGGTCCTACCACCTTCGAAGGTGCGGTTGGTGAGAACGAGGAGCAGGGCCTTCTCAGTGGTGACCCCTCAGCTGTGGAAGGGGCCACCACTGTGAAATTAGATTGGCTCCATCCCTCCTGGTCTTTAGAAAGAAATTTAAAACCTGGCTGTGGAACCAAGTGTTCAGAAAGTAGCACGGTGCAATAGACAGCTGAAATGTGATTAGAATGGCTCCTGGATTATGATTTTGGGTCTTTGTGCTTTTAACAGTTTATTTATGTATTGATTGTTATGGTTTTATGATTTTTAATTGATTTTAATGTTTAATGTATTTTGTATTTATCTGTTTATGTTTATTGTGGCATTGAATCGATTCCCATTTGGAAGCTACTCTGAGTCCCCTTCAGGGTTGAGATAGAGCGGGGTAGAAATGCAGTAAATAAATAAATAAATAAATAAATAAAAACCATGTGTGCCATTTAAGTTAAAAGCTTTCATAAATTGGGAAAGGATTTGTGGGGACCACATATAGGCTGCTATTCACACAGTCTTCACAGGTTTTATAGATAAAAATCACAATCACTTTGACTTGCAAGGTTATTATTTTGATCTGGGAGCTTCCCCAAATTGGTTGAATTCTTGTGATAGAACTGCTTGGGTTTTACCGGTTGTTGTCACTACTTGTTCCCTTCTTGGAGGGCTCTTTGTAGCAATTTCTTGGATCTGCATTGGGGGATTTTCCAAAGGATTTAAAATAAAAAATTAGGGCATGATGTTGCCCCTTAGAGTTATAATATTATAATTCAAAAGTAACATCATGCTGATAACAGCATTGCACTATAAAACCATGACTCTAAAAATAATAAAAAACAGAGAGGAGGAGAAGAGAACTGCTCTGGTCTGATATGTCTTGGAATTGTTAGAGTAACAAAAACCAGCCTTAGGGTCCTTCTACACTGCCATATAATCCAGATTATCAAAGTAGATAATCCGTGTTATTTGCTTTGAACTGGATTATATGAGTCTATGCTGTCATATAATCCAGTTCAAAGCAGATAATCTGGATGGTATATGGCAGTGTAGATCCAGCCTTAGATTGAGCAAATTATCTTTATGTTTCAGATTTAAGTTACTGGCAAAGTGCACACCTTAAATAGCATTGCCCAAACTTATTTTGCTATAGTTCTTGGATGCTCTCTCTGTGTGTATGAATACATGCTCATGTTTATGTTGAATATGCTTTCATGTTAAAGAGATACTAAAATCATTGGAAGAGAATAAAAGTGGAACCCTGTGGAGGCCTTTCAAGCAGTCACTTTTCAGAACCGAGCTGTACTTTCCATTTAATTTCTTTTTAATGAATTCATTTGAGCAAAAAGCACACAAGAGCATTCTCACTGTGAATGTTGCTTACAAGGCTTTCAGGGGAACTGTAGCATCAAATTAGGTATTCCTGTAACTACCAAAGTGTATCAACCAAGCAAGCTTTTAAAATGTGTTGTTTGCACTTATTAGCTATACATTTTGTATTGGATATCTTGTTACCTTGGGTGATTTTTTCTTAAGTCAAAATGGTACCAACAACCATGGCTTTACACATCTTTCAGATTAACATATATATATTTTTAGCTGACCTTAATGAATGATTATTGCATATGCATTGGCTTCAACAGTCATTCATCTTTTGAGATGCTATGGTTGCATAGGGAAATATTAAATTGATGATTTAAAAAGAAGTTTCAAGGTTAGTTTCTGGAATCCTAAAAGTTTTGAAACTGAAACTTGAGAGAAATGAATAGTTTTTATCTTGAATTGAATGAATGTGGTGTCCTAATGAGGTACGGTTCCATTATCCAGGCAGAGGCCACAAGGGGGCACTAAAGGGGGAAAGATAGTCCATTGTACGAGAGTGGAGGGTGGGTTGAAGGAGGAAAACCATTTCCCCCTGTTTTCCTCTTATTTTCCCCACCTATGTTCCCGCCGTCGAAATAGCCCTTGTTTATGACATGAGAAGTGAGGAAGGGGAATAACCAGCAAAAATGGGGGAAATGGTTTTCTTTCTTCAACTCCCCCCCCCCCCATAAAATGGACTTCTCTCTCTCTCTCGCACCTTCTTGTGGCCTATGCCCAGATAATGGAATACTGACCCTAATGATAAGGAAGATAGCTTTTGTAAAATCTATGAAGATTTAAATGTCATTGTTACTCTACAAAGCAAACTATGACATTTAGCTCAAGATCGTCACAGAGTGGTTTTAGTGTTGGTCTAATATTCTGGAGACCAGGTTTCATAGCCTAGCCCTACTCAGTTCTGGAAACCCACAGGCTCAAGACCATATATGTATATAAAATTGTGCAAGATTTTTAGGCTTCAAAGGTTTTTTTTGTGGTTGTAACTTCCAGTCACAACTCCAAAATAAAATTTTCAGACAGTATAGTTGAAAGAAATGATAGATATTATGTATGTATGGAAGGATGCCCCGGTGGCAAAGTGTGTTAAAGCATTGAGCTGCTGAACTTGTGGACTGAAAGGTCCCAGGTTCAAATCCTGAAGCAGAATGAGTGCCGCTGTTAGCCCCAGCTCCTGCCAACCTAGCAGTTCGAAAACATGTGAGTAGATCAATAGGTACCGCTCCGGTGGGAAGGTAATGCGCTCCATGCAGTCATGCCGGCCACATGACCTTGGAGGTGTCTATGGACAATGCTGGCTCTTCGGCTTAGAAATGGAGATGAGCACCAACCCCCAGAGTCAGACATGACTGGACTTAACGTCAGGGGAAACCTTTACCTACTACGGAAGGATGATCCTAGTAGCATACCTAGTGGGAATCTTGTTCTAGTTCTATCATATGTCAAACAAATAAAATGTAAAGAAGATGTTAAGAAGAGAATTTTCAACTCATGATTGTGTATAATATCTGTCTGTCATCTATATATTTAACTTATTTTAAATAAAATATATTTGGTGTCTATCTGTCTATCTATCTGTATAGATAATATTTTTGATGATCAGAAAGTATGATTTGTGCATCAATTTGATATTAAAGGCCTCTCTTAAAGAATATAGTTATATTTACCAGAGACAAATTGGTTGTTTGATTTATAATATTTAACAGAATTGTTTGAACTGGGCTAAGATGTTATTTCTATCTTCTTGTAATATGGAAATTTACCAGTGAATCCATCTTGACCCTTCATGTAAGGAATTTGTGAGGATTCTGTGCATTCATTACAAAACAATTGAGTTCTGGGAAAGCATAAACAATTTGAAGACATTTGAAAACTGGTTTTAGGCAATAACCATTTATTTATTATAAAGTACCTGGAAATTCCAAAGCAAAAACTTAGATCGGTACAATACCAAATGGCATGCACTGAATTAAAGTGCCAAACTGCCCACCCCCCCGATTATTTCTCGCAGTCTGTAGTTTTTGTGTGAAGTACTTGTATGTCCAAAGCACAACTGCTACTGAAAAAGTACACTCAAATGTAGAAAAATACCATGAACCATGGGCCTCCAGGTGTTGTTGGACTACACCTTCCAACAGGCTTAGGCAGCATAGACAAGGTATGCTAAGAATTGCAGTCTAACAACAGTTGGACGGCAGCTTGATTTCCATACTACTAAACAGCTTGATTTCCATGCCATCCTCACATGGCAATAGTTCATGATGGATCACCATTAAGAAACTTTGAATTGCATCATCTATTAAGTAGGTTAGTTGACTTATGTACTCTTTGAAATTGATATTTCATTTTGGTTATTTTAGTTATGTTGCTCTAAGTGAAATTAAATTAACCTCTGCTTACTTTTTGTGGGGCGAGGGATATGATGTATTAATATGTGAAAATGGACGTATTTGCACTTCTTCAAAATATAAATATTAGTTTCATTAATGAAATTACAAAACAAAGAGTAAATCCATTGCCTATCCTCCTTTTACTTACCATCTTTGTATCAAGAAATGATTGAAATATAAAGAACGGATATCTTTCTCACTATGACATGGGAAATAGCTAAGAATTGGAAAATTGGGAAGGAGTCGACAGAGACCTGGTAGAGGTACTTGGCAGATGGAAAAGCTGAAGACAATCTGAAAGAAAAGATGCTCCTGTTGCTGAAAAGTGGCTTCCCCTTACTGAATATGTTAATGGCCACTCGATTGTCCATGCCATCATATTTCTAATTTCTATGTATGGCTGTGAAAGCTGCACAATGAAGAAAGCTGCTAAGAAAATCAACTCATTTCAAATGTGGCACTGAAGAAGAACTTTCTGGATGCCATAAATTGCTAGAAAGATGAATAGGAAATAGAGCAAATCAAGCCTGGACAGTCCCTAAAAACCAAAATGACTACATGGAGACAGTCATTTTTTTGACCATATCATGAGAAGACATAATCTTGGAAGGTAGAAGTCAATAGGGAAAGAGGAAGACCATATTCCAGATAGATTCAATTAAGGAAGACACAGCCCTTAATTGCTGTTCCCAGTTGCTATTGCTGAGTCTGCAATACCTGAGCAGGGCTGTTGATGGCAGGGTGATTTGGAGGACTCCCATCCTGGATCTAGAGGTACAGGGGACTCTTGGTGAAATAGAAATGATAAAAACAGCTTGGGCAGGGAGAGCATGTGGCCCATGGATTTTGCCCTCCTCTACCAAAGAGTAGTGAAACCACACAGACTGCCAAAGATTGCCAAACTAGACCCCCCTAGAGCTCCCCAAATGTCCACCCCAGAATACTATTCTTTTGTATATTCCCAGCTTTGGTAGTTCCTCCACATCAACAATGGCCAATTACTCACAATGGGTGAGCTGCCTCTCCTGCTTGGATCACAAGCCTATCTCTACATCTGGCCAAAGCACTGGACTGTATTACCTGAGAGTTTTCTGAAGCAGAACACAGTCTGCAGGCTCTATCTCTTTGACCTAAGCCTTTTCATTTCAGCAATATAAGCTCAAATTTAGAGAAGAATTCATTATCAAGCAGTTTGGCAGTCTTTGCCAGTGTACTGATATTATTTCTTTTTTTCTTGTATTTCTACCCCACTCTTCAGTGGGGTAAAAAGGTTCTCCGAATGGCTTACAAATTTGCCCTCAGGCTTACAATTGAAGTAAGATCGACAAAGAAGGAAAAAGGAATGGCAGTAAAGAAAGGGATTCAGTCCAGTAAATAGTTTCTCCCTCCAAAGCCAGAGCAGTCGCACTTGGGATGGAGGGAGGACCTTTCATTTGCTTTCTAAAAAATCTTTTGAGATCTTCTCCCTTCCAAACTCACCACTGTTTCTCCATGTGTGCCACTCTGTTCAATCCTAGGCAGTTCATCTGTTCTTGTCTCCTAGTGATGACAGCAAACTAAATGATTCATATACTCTTTTATTTATAGTCTTGTGGACCATGACTTCAGTAAATCAATTTTTTTTAATCTATGCCATCTTCCATTGTTCATTAAATTATTGCTAGCAGCTGTCTGTATTTTCTTTTGGTGTGTGTTTAAATTTAATCATTTTAATTTTCATGTGGATTTTGGTGGGAAAGCTGGTGTATAAATACATTGAAAATCTTCATCATCATCATCTACCCACCACGGACTAGCCAGAAATAATCCAAATGCTAATCCATCCCCCCCCCCCCGCAAAAAAAAAAATCTATTGTCAACATGGGCTAATTTTTTATTGATATTTTCATTATTATTTTATTCTGGGAAATGTAGGTAAGTGTTCCATTGATATATCATAATAATATCAATATAAATAACTGAACGAATAGAGGATAAAAGGGAGAAATGTGCCAAGAGGAAGGCAAATCAAGCAAACCTTGTAATGACCACCTTCCATCTGGAAATGTATTCCTTCTCTACGAAAGACCATGTAGATCCAGAGTAGGTCTCTAAGTCTTTACCCTTGAAAGACAATCACACTCTGCCATGAGTGATAGCCTATTATATATTTTTATATAAAAATAGTTCAAAATCGTTCAAAATGAAGTGAAGAGAAGACATAAATCAGAAAAGAATATTCCCCATCACCCTTCCTCTAATTTTAAAAAGAAAAAAAAAATGATTTGTTTAAACCTCAATTTCCCCCACTTCAAGCATGGCAAAATAGACAACTTTTGGTAAATTATTTGAAATCAAACTGAATCAAAATTCTCATTAATCTTCGATAGATGTTATTTCGAAAAGAAATAACATGTTGTATTTTCCAGTTCTATTGGCATCCTGAATATGTTCCCTCAAGAGAGAAAAAAATGTAGCATTCATAATTTAGCACTTATCTGGTGTAAAACAGGGGGATTCAGACCAAGAAATTAAGAAAGAAAAATGATATATATGTCAGTTTCTCCCACATCCAGTTCTATCTGTATCAATTTTGGTAGAGACTTACCAAATATGAAATGAAATTATTCTCTATTCCGAGTTACTACTGTGAGCTTCATTCCACATTTGGTATATAATAGCAGTAGTAAAATGGCCTTCTGTAGTTTTTTTAATGTATGGCTTGCTGGGTGTTAAAATAACCTGTGCCAATTCAGTAGTAGATACAGAAGATAAATCTACAACTACCCTTTCTCCCCATTGACTGTATCAGAGAGGATCTGAATTTTAATACCTGCAATTTCTTCATAATGTACTAAAAATGTATCAGTATACTTCAGGGGACAAGAATCTATATTTCATTGATTGAGCTCCTTCAGCCATCTTTTACAAAAACTTACTCTCAGCTAAAATATTGACATTTCATCCCTGCTTCACCGTTTAAATAAATGCTTCAATTATCTTGAATGGATTATTCTCATTGCTTTCTTTTGTAAGACAGTGTTATTGGAAAAATATCACGACTGACAAATGGTTGCTTTTTATAGACTCTATTAATTCTGATGGTAAACTGTGAATGACTCTAGGTTTGCCCTACATTGCAAAAGGTTTTAACACTTCAAAACAAAACAGTGTCTGTTCTGCTTATGCATGTGCAGCGCATGTGATGCTGTCACAAATGTTTGCTTCTCAAAGTCACAGATTATGCATGCACAAATTTGCTTTGCACTAACTTATTTGTATTCCCATGGGCAAATTTAGTATTGTGCTGGGAGTCAGCATAACATAGTGGTTTGAGAGTTGTTTTATGATTCCAGGAGAGAAGGGTTCAGATTCCCTCTTGGATATGAAAACCCAGTAGATAACCCTGGGAAATCACTTCTCTTAACCTTAGAAGATGACAGTAGTAAACCCTTCTGAATGAATCTTGCCAAGAAAAACTCCATGATAGAGTTGTCATAAGACAATAACTACTTGAGGGTGCACAATGAGGACAAGTAAAGTGGGCTTGAGCTGGGAACAGAGCTTTAGAAGTTACATTTTTGGCATCCTCATAGCCAGGTAGTGATACTAGCTAGGACGGCCTCAGAACAGTATGCAAAAACCAGCATCTCCTATCTCTAGTTAAGAAGCACTACAAATCAGACACATTCTGTGGTTCTTGCATATTGGAGTATGTCATAATGGAAAAGAACTGTAGGTTGTTCAAGCTGGGACATGTCCTCCTAACACATGAGGTCAGGTGATCCCACAGACCCATTTTGGTGCTGTCCTATTCAAGGTTTGAACATGGGATCATCTTCTTCCCAGAAGTAACATAGCACAGATCAGTGAACTAAGTAAGGTCCATCCTCACTGCCAAACAAGCTTCAAAATGATGTTAGGCATGTTGCACCTCAGCAGGAGTTCACCTTGTTCAAAGCACCTACCAAGAGTCTAAACAGGATAGTAAAATAGTTTATTGATAAAAACACGTACAAAAAGGGGAAAACACCATAAGAAAGTGAAAGGGTAAAATCCAAGAGATAATACAGGAGGCAAGTTCTCACAGATAGTAAGCCAGATCAAAATGATAATAGGAAAACATTCCAAAGGCAATATAAATCCAGGAAACAAGGCTTAAAATATGATTCCCAAAGTAAAAACATGATTCCCAAAGTAAATCCAGAAAACAAGGAGCAAAACATGAGCATGAATCCCAAAATAGTCAATGAAATAAGGAGCCAAAACATGAGCTTGAATCCAAAGGTATATTCATAAAGCCAGCATCAAAATATGACATGAATCTTGAGTCTTGAACTAAAGCCTGAACTGGGAATGAGACAGGAGTTCCTCACTTGGATAGCGATGTTGCTTGATCTAAAATCCCAACAGAGCTCTCTCTGATTTAAGGACTGCAAAACATGAACACATTTCTGTGACCTTGAAGGGCCTGCTTCTGCCTCTCTTTCTCGCTGATTCTTTCTGATTTCCTGCACCTGAATATCTGCTCCTTCAGAAGCACTCTGGTATCTCTGTCTAGCCAGCTGCTCCCTCAGATGAGCTAATGTTATCATGAGCTGCTAAACTCCTTGCGGGTGAAAGGTCCCCTCCCTGTCTGTTAGATTTCAAAACACTTCTACTTTCACACTCCATTTTAGAGACATCTTGCTCTAAAACCCCGTCCTTTTCCTCCTCCTCAGCTGCGTCTGATTCCAGCACTCTCTCAGGCCCTGAAACCCCAAGCCCCTCATCTTCATCTGGCTGAACCACAACAAGGCATTTGACTCATTGTGAAACAAGAAACTGGACCTGTTGTTTTAATGCTGGCCCTCCTTCAGGGAGATTGAACTTCACTCGGACATCTTTTAAACTATTTAAAATAACCTTCTCCAACATGGTGTCCTCCAGTTATTTTGGCCTAAAACGTCTGTCAAGCCAGCCAGTATAGTTAGTCATTAGAAATATTGAAGTTATAATGTAAAATACCTGGAGGAGAACATGTTGGCTATTTTATAGAATCTTGAAGGAGTAGCATCTGGGTGAAGTCCCTTCTTTCTAGAGCAGTGGTTCTCAACCTTCCTAATGCCGCAATCCTTTAATACAGTTCCTCATGTTGTGGTGACCCCCAACCATAACATTATGTGAAGGAAAGAAAAGGGTCTGCATCATGGAGACCATGAGGCGCAGGATGAGGGAGAGAGAGCGAGAGAGAGGACTTCATTCAGGATTCAGGCAAACTGAGGGAAGGAAGGAAGGAAGGAAGGGAAGGGAAGGGAAGGGAAGGGAAGGGAAAGGAAGGGAAGCCCTGTTGCTGCAGCCCTTGGCAGTATCCTTTTGAGGGAGGGCTCCTCGCCTTCTCTTTCTCCCTGGGATTTGGGCATGGAGGAGCCACTCTACCCCTCTTTTATACCATTTAAGGATACAAGTGGCAGTGGGAGCTACCTGCCACAGCACTTGTTTTTGCAAAGTTAAAACATTTCTGAATTATTTTTAAATCCAAGTGATCAGTAGCTTAAAGCAGCTGATCTTGTGTGGTTGTGGTTTCTTCATGCTTGGCCAAGCGCAAAATCTCTAGGATATTTATCACTCAATACAATCTTCAAAGAGTAGCATTATGATACCTGAAGCAGAATGTGTACAAAAGAACAAAAGAATATTTCTTTTGTTCCCATGTTTTTACTTTGTCTAAAATAGAAGAAGAATGGCCATGAACTAGGAATCCTTGTACTAAAAAAAAATCAGGCTTTCCCAGCTGTACAAGAAGATAAATCTTTTAAAGATAATTTGGCTATTATGACTCACCAGAACTGTTTAAAAGCAAATGTTTATACACAAGAATTATTTATAGAGTGCATATTGGGATAGTTAGTATTTTTGCACATTGTTCTTTTCCTTGTATTTTTTTTAATCTGCACTGAAAGCTAGAATAGAAAGTAATAAAATAAAAATGAACAATTCTGCCTGGAGCAAAAAGCCAAGATCATAACATACATCTCAGAACAGTTACATTTTTGACTACAACCCACAGAATCTCACAGAATCATAGCTAGAGGTTAAATGGGAGATCAGAGTGATTTATCCAGGGCAGAGAAGTGATGGAAAGGACTACAAGGACCATCCAGCCCAATCTCCTGCCATGCAGGAATTCACAATAAAGTACCCCAACTGATGACAATACAGTCTCTGTTTGAAGATCTCCATAGAAGAAGACGCCACCACACTCTGAGGCAATATATTTCACCACTGAAAATGCAATCAGGAAATTTTTCCTGACATTCAGATGGAATCTCTTTTCCTGATGTTTTGGATTGATTGATTTGTATTCTATTCTCTAGAGCAGTTGAAAAGAAGCCTGCTCCATTTTCAGTACAACATCCTTTCATGGCTATCACGTTGCTCCTTAACATTCGGTTTTTTAAGCTAAACATATCCAGCTCCCTAAACTGCTCTGCACAGAGGTTGGCTTTTATATCTTTGATGATTTTATCATCCTCCTCTGGACACAGTTACAGTTTGTCAATATCTTTTCTCAACTGTGGTGCCCAGAACATATAAAATAACCTCTAAGCTCCTGTTGTCTTGCTGGATTAGGATTCTAGGTGCTGTCATCCAAAATGTAACATTTTAAAGTTTAGATCCCTGTCAATTAAAGCCTAAGTCATTCTGGAAGTACTTCCAAAGCTCTCATGTAATGGGTGGTATTGTACAACTACGGTATATTGAAAACCTTACAATTTTGTTCAAAATGGCACATTAAATTATAGAAGGCCAGCAGCTGTATGTTCTGCATCAGTTCAGCTTTCTCTGTCTGAAATACTCCTGGGATATTTTTACATGTGCCATGCAAATGCTGTGAAGCCTGGACTTTAATTTGCAAATGGGAAAAAATTCTTTTGTTAATACCATATTAGCTGTCAGACTATACTTTCATGGTGCATTACTAACAAGCATGTCAATGCATAACTTAACTCTGCTGGTCACAAGGAAAGCTATACTTGAAAGTTTTATAAGCTTTTGACTTTTCTTAAAGATAAATGGAATGAGCTATACATGTGAAGAAGAATATCTAAGATCAGTGAACATAATATAGTTTACTTATAGAGATGTCTATGAGTTTATTTCTTGCTTTCCTCCTCCAGCACTTGATCCATTTTCACAGAATTGGTTCCACATTTCATAAATATTGGATATTGACTTTTATTCCCCTATAGGAAAACTAACATAAGACTTGATACACTAATGTACTCATCATGGCAGATCTTTTCCCTCAGTTATTGTTCTTATCTAGCCTTGTAGAATGCTATAAAATAAGCATCCTGAAATATTAAATCCATTTCAGTTGCCCTGCTTGTATTTATCACTCTATTTTTAATAAGATCTAGTACAATTATTCTTCCCCCATGTTTCATTACTGCGGGTGTTTCTGTGGTTCTTCTCTAACAGAAATAAATATTTCTCTTAGATCAGTTGTTTTCTACAATAAATGAACTAGGATGGTGAGACATTATTTATTCCTCAGTCAGTATATACTCTATCAAGACTGTAGTTTGGTTGTAAGGTAGTGCATTTTATTAGCACTCCAACCACATATCAATTGCTGTCATTATTGTTATACATAATGTTGCTTACATAATGTTCATAGACTCCTGGATATTGCTCGTTATTCATTTAGCAATATTTAACCGCTATTTCTTATGCCTACGCAATTTTATGAATTGTTTTGGATGTGTCAGAACTAACACTCATATCACCTTGAATTGCATTCAATTTGTCTTTTGCAGAAATGACATTTGTCATATATATATATCTCAGCTCTTAAATGTTATCCTTTAATATTCCTATTGCAGATTCATATCTTGTTTTTCTTAATGAACATAAAGTTTGTACACCTACTCTAATGGATTTGGTTTAACACATCAAAGAGCACCAATTACCAAGACGGAAATTCTGGGCATTTCAACTAGTGGGGCTACACAAATTATAAGGAATGTAGCTTCAGAAGTGGTCAGGGGCACAGAAATCCACATATGCAGAAAGAGTTATGACAGTTTGCTGTGGTTTTCTTTCACGATGGGCCAACCTTACTATCAGATAGAGTTAGGTAACCTCCTTAGGCATACATACCATAGCCATTCTCTCTTGAAAGACAGCACTATGAGTGCCCCTGAGTTTATCTTGCAATCTTATATCTTCCTTGAGTGGAGGATTCTATCTCATTGTGGGCACATGTGTCTTCAAGTCACCTGCCAATTTATGGCAACCCCATAAATTTCATAGGGGAATCTTTGGCAAGGAATTGTAGCAGTTCTTTCTTCTGCACCTGTTATTTAATTTATAGTGACCCCATGAATTTTACAGTTTATTGCGGCTGCTTGAAATAAAGTACTGCTTTCAGCACCGCTTTGGTATGTTCAATTCACTTAGGTAATATCCCTCCATTCTACGTTTCAAAGATAGCTGAAAGAAAATATGTCTTTGCCCTCAACTAGCAAAAGTGTGTTGGGTTGGACCTGGCCTATATATTACACTGTTTGTGTGAGTGGGCTGTTAATGTAGTGGGCTGTTGATGTTGGGCAGAAATCATTGGTATGTGACCTAATATCATGGAGACACAGAACTTGGAAAAGTCACTGTTTTGGATGGCATATTCCAGAGTTCCCCAGCTCTGCTATGGGATATAGGATCTTGGGAGTTGCTATCCAAAATCGTAATTCTTCCAAAGACTGTGTAGATACAAGACAGATGGTTATTGATGTTTTTAAAATTTCTCTATACTTGATGACTGACATCTGAACATATAAACTGATTTTATTGGAAAGCTTTTAGGCTGAAAGCAATACAAAAATTCCCTCTGGAATGCTTTTCCTGTGGTGGTCCCATAAAACATGTATATGAGATCTATTCTTAAGTTAATAATAAGAGAGAGAGAGAGAGGAATATGCGATGGAAGGAGGAAAAGAAGGAGGAACCAAGACTGTTTTTTAATGATGAATATTAAATTGAGCAAGTCTTTGGAAGAATCTAGTGAAATATGATGAGACGGTTTTAATTGTAAGCAAAATAGATTGCTAGATGATAACAGATCATTAATGTTTTAAAGGTGGGTGTAACTGACAGGTGAGAAGTGATTTATATTATCTCTGGCACTAACAATGCATGTGTTATGCCAAGAAGACAAATGAAACTGCTAACTGGGAATTTGCTGTTCCAGAGGTTAAGATTAAGGTTTTCTAGAGAGCTCTTTGTAAACAACCTGTGATTTTAACTACAAGGAGCTGGCAGCAGTATTTCCTTGGAAAGACTGGTCTCAGCTGTTGCTGAGCCATCTGATTTCTTGGCCAGCATCTAACAAAGGGTTGTAATGGGCATAACCCTCAAATCCATGGGGAAGTTTTGAAAGTCACCATGTTATTTTCTTGCATCATAAAAAGGAGGGATAAAAGAAGGAAAGTAAAAAAAGAAAGAGAAATATGGTAGCACCTTTAAAACAAACAGGTTTTTATAACTTATGGATATAAATCCATTTCTTCAAATGCAGTACAGAATAATAGTAAGTACTCAGGTATATATGGAACCCCTGGTGGTGCAGGGGATTAAGCTGCTGAGCTGCTGAACTTGCTGACCAAAAGTCGACCGTTCGAATCCGGGGAGTGGGGTGAGCTCGCGCTGTTAGCCCCAGCTTTTGCCAACCTAGCAGTTCAAAAACGTGCAAATGTGGGTAGATCAATAGGTACTGCTCTGGCAGGAAGGTAGTGGCGCTCCATGCAGTCATGCCAGCCGCATGACCTCTTCGTTGGCTCTTTGGCTTAGAAATGGAGGTGAGCACCACACCCTAGAGTCAGACATGACTAGACTTAACATCAAGGGGTAACCTTTACGTTTAACTTTACATTGTAATAGTACATAATTGTGGAAGTAGAGTGGAATGTAACAGTTCCAAAAGGATGCCAATCATGACTCTTACCCCATATGCATTTGTTTACCAATTTCTAGAGATCATGAGATCAAAGGTGCAATCACAGTTATGCACTGCTGGTGTCCTTGGTCATTTGGTGTGAACATAAAGATGGGCTACTAGTCTGATGCAGCATAGGTCCAGGCTGTGGCGCAGGTGGGAGAGCAAGCCAGCTGCAATTAACTGCAATGAATCACTCTGACCAGGAGGTCATGAGTTCGAGGCCCGCTCGGAGCCTATGTTTGTTTGTCTTTGTTCTATGTTAAAAGGCATTGAATGTTTGCCTATATGTATAATGTGATCCGCCCTGAGTCCCCTTCGGGGTGAGAAGGGCGGAATATAAATGCTGTAAATAAATAAATAAATAAATAAATAAATAAATAGATAATTCTTAAACGGGTTTCTTTTTCTCATAGAAGCTAGGCTCAAAGACATTATTCCATGTGGAATTGTATGTGCTCTTTCATCACAGGTAACAATATTATTCCTTTATGCAGGCTTTGCATAAGCTCAGTTTTGGATGTTCTAAACATGTGTTGGAAGAGAAAGGCCACAAATGGAAGAATTTTTTCATGTTTCTCAATCAAACTCGCAATCAAAGAATGAAATAGTTATTTTCCCTATCTTCTTCTGCATTTACTTGATTGCATGTGATATTTTGTTGGAACAATATTAAATTATTCATTGTTAGAATAATGGTAGAGTTACAAAACTTGTGTATCTAATCAGCCTTTACAATTAATCTTGCGAGATTGCTGATGTGAGCAGTGTTCTGCTACCAAAAGGATTTGTTTAAAGGTCATTCGCCCAGTGGCAGGGGGAGGACACTGTCTCTAGCATCTGCAAGGTCAAAAGTAGTTCATATGCAAATATTGACTCCCCACCCCACCCCTCCCTACTAAATCAAACTAAAATGAAATATCTTGTGAAGGACAAAAACTCAATGGAATGCCATAGTCACTATGGTGTTTATAGTTACTGTGATTGTACCCTAATCTTGAAGACCAAAGTGCTTATGGGATATAAGTGTGGAAAATAAGAAATGAAATCACTGTAATGGTCACTCCACATCTGCAGGTGATCAGAAATGCCCACATTTTCTCACCCTTGGAAAACTGTTGGAGGCTTGACCAGTTTGTAATTCAGGTTGAGCTTTCCTTTTCAAGAATTCTCAAACTCAAAATATTCCATACTTGTTACCATAAGTGGCTGAAATAGTGATACATTAGCTTTCTGGTGGTTTCAGGCACACATGTATTACAATCATGTATAAAATGACTTTCAAGTTATCTTTATAAGGTGTAAAAGTCTGAGATAAAGAGAAGGGGGGGGCTCAGCATTTGCTTAAACTGTTTTTGAGGGGGGAAGAAAGGAAAGAGACCTTAGAGTTTTGTTTTTGTTTTGGTTTAAAACTACCTCCAATGATTATGGTAGGAAAGGAAAACATCTCATTTTGAGACCCAAAAATTTTGAGACTCAAAAAGGTGATTACTACTTGATGAAATATGGTATCTGCTGAGATGGACATTATGAGGTACAAAGCAACCATTATACATTTCATTTCTCTTTCCTCTCACACTGTTGTACTGGGAATCTCTAACTTTCTGGATATCCACCTGACCTTGATTAGCTCCTTTCACTTTAATTCCCTGCTGATTGTGTTAAAGAAATTTTGCAGATAGTACAATAACGGCATCATTGCCCTTAGTGTGCACATTCATTTTGTGGAATTACTATTTTTTTTACTTGCTATGGTGAGAATGCTTCCCAATGTTTTTGCCATTTCTTTGACCAAGAAATCTTTCAAATGAATGACCTCACTAAAAGCTTAAACTTACTATCTAATGCATGGTTAAAACATGTACTTACAAAAATGTGGCTGCTCCTCTCGTGTGTTGTGCATGTCACGGGGGAGATGGGCGGAGGATAATTTAAAAAGATACATTGACCATTGTCACATTGTATCTGTTTGCTTCATGGTGGAAAGACTGAGGACACCATTGGTAATAAGACATCTATCAATCTCACTTTCATATCATAACCAATGTGTATTTATTCATTTATTTAATATTTATATTATTAAAGTCTATACTCTATTTTAAGACAAATACATAGATCTTAGAACAAATAAAGCCTGAACCCTCCCTAAAAGCCAAGATGAGTAAACCGAGGCTGTTGTACTTGGCTGTACATCATGAGAAGACTAACTAACTAGAACAGACAATAATGCTTTTTAAGGTAGAATGAGGAGAACAACATTCCAGATGGACAAACTCAATCAAGGAAGCCTTGGCACTAAGTCTGCCAGACCTGAGCAAATGTATTGGTTATAGGTTGACCTGGAGGCTTGTCATTCATGGGGTCATCATAAATCAAAATTGACTTGATGGCAGTTAGCAACAAACCCCTTTGATTATATGATTATATTATATAAAATGATTATATTCTTATTTTAATATGAGTATGATTGCAGTGTAGTATTTAGAATATTGAACGGAGACTTCGAGTCCTTCCACACTTGCATTATAACCTGGGTTAAACTGGGTTAAAAGGTAGTGGGGTGGCTTAATAACATTTAGTCAAAATGCAGGTCGAATCAGGTTAAAGGCTGGAAAACACATGTTTAAAAGTTGCCCTTTAAACCTGGTTCTTCCTGAGAAACATGCATTTTCCATGCCTGTGTAAACCTGCAAGCATGGAAAGCATGTGTTTCCTACCTTCCCCCCTGACTGGACTCCCCCCCTGCCCTCCATTCCCCTCTCAACTTACCAGAGGAAGCCTTTCATGCAGGTCTGAAGCCTTTGCCTCTCTTCCTCCAACAGAAAATTCAACAGAGGGCCTTGGCGGGAAAATCCCCCCTCCCCTACCCAAATCCCTCTTTCTGTTCTTCCAAAGGGAGTGGGAATAGAGGGAGGGAGGCTTCAGGCCTCTTCGGAGTCTTGTCTTGTGGAGGGGAAAATAGAGAGCAGGGAGGGGGAAGCTAGCATTGCCAATACCCACCTCCTGGTCTCGGATCAGCAGGGGTGACTATCTGGACACCACCCCTGCAAAACTGTGGGGTTTAGGCCAGCTGTGTGGCCTCCATCCTAAGAGGAAGTGGGATTTAAAATCGCAATTCTTCTTGAATTTTTTGTCTGTCTGGAAGGGCCCTTAGGAAATGCAGATTGGAGTCACAAAACATCTTGGAACCCTCTCAAATATCAGTCTGTTTCACTGTAAAAGGTTGTTGTGAAGTGAGGAGAAGGAGAACCATGAACAATACAGTAGAGTCTCACTTATCCAAGCTAAATGGGCCGACAGAAGCTTGGATAAGCGAATATCTTGGATAATAAGGAGGGATTAAGGAAAAGCCTATTAAACATCAAATTAGGTTATGATTTTACAAATTAAGCACCAAAACTTCATGTTATACAAAAAAATTGACAGAAAAAGTAGTTTAATACGCAATAATGTTATGTTGTAATTACTGTATTTACAAATTTAGCACCAAATATCACGATATATTGAAAACATTGACTACAAAAATGGCTTGGATTATCCAGAGGCTTGGATAAGCAAGGCTTGGATAAGTGAGACTCTACTGTACTTTGATTCCACTGGAAAATGGTGGAGTATAGCTCTAATAACAAACAAACTTGCTTTATCAGATATTGCAAACTAATAAGGTAAAGGTTTCCCCTGACGTTAAGTCCAGTCATGTCTGACTCTGGGGGTTGGTGCTCATCTTCATTTCTAAGCCGAAAAGCCGGCATTGTCCGAAGACACCTCCAAGGTCATGTGGCTGGCATGATTGCATGGAGTGCCATTACCTTCCCGCCGGAGCAGTACCTATTTTTCTACTCACATTTTGCATGTTTTCGAACTGCTAGGTTGGCAGAAGCTGGAGCAACAGCGGGCGCTCACTCCGCTCCCGGGATTTGAACCTGGGACCTTTCGGTCTGCAAGTTCAGAAGCTCAGTGCTGTAACACTCTTCACCACCGGGGCTCCTGCAAACCAATACAGCAACCCAAATGCACGTGTATTTTGGAAATTGCAAATTTTTGAATGTTGAGATACAGCTTTCCAGTTAAATAAAATTTGAATAGATTAAAAATATCACACACACAATGTAGAAACAAGATGAAGTAGATATGTGGTTTGAAAAATAAAACTGGGACACAGCAAAATTGGATAGATTCATCCATTCCTCTTTTTTTTACAACTTCAGCACTTACCAATTACAAGTGTTCTAGTAGAACAAGAGAGAAATGTCCTGAAAGTGTCACAATAAATGAGATAGGGTACAGGTGTTCTTATTCCTCAAACCCTATTTCTGATAAAAAGTTGCCCCATCTTTTTGACTTCGCAAGTTGCCTTATCAAAATCTAACAGCATGAGTTGTGAGAACTGCAGTTGTTCCACTTTCGTTCCGCTCTCTTCTCCAGGTCTCTGGCAGTGATATGAGTGAAAAGGGTACATCTTGTCCCCAACAAAAAGCCACATACTTAAACAAAAAGTCACTATGAAGATTCAGCCTGTTTCACTCAATGGGATTGCTGAGCACCTGTAAATATATGCAGCAATGTGCTGCTGGTGCTCTCAGACTTTGAGTCATAGCACCTCTCTGGTCAGAAACACTTATAAGGAACTGTGCTATGTTTCCCTGAAACATCTATAGTTTTCACTTAGTTGCACACAGTCGTTCCTCATAAGCTCTGTGTTATGATTTTACTGGATGCTGCTTTGTTTTACTATAGGGTGAGTTCCATCTTTATGGGGTGGGAAGGCCTACCTCTACCTTGAATTCATCACTGTATTCTAGACATTTTACTTATTGTTTAACCTGACTTTATCTGTGCCCACTTAGCTGCCCTGCTCTTTACTCTAGCAGCCCTAATGGGCACAGCCATCACTGGAGCTACACACAGCAGAATAACAGAACACTAATGAGACTACAAGCACACCTCCATTCAGGGCCGGCCGGAGATATTTTTTAATGTGAAGCGGGGGTGCTGAAAAGCGCCCCCGCCACCGGCCCCGCCTCCCGCGCCCTGGCCCCGCCCAGCGTGCCCTGGCCCCGCCTCCCACGCTGCGTGGGAGGCGGGGCCAGGGCGAATAGTGAGGGGGGCGGGGCCAGAGTTGGCCCCGCCCCCCACCCAGCGTGCCCTGGCCCCGCCTCCCACGCAGCGTGGGAGGCGGGGCCAGGGCACGCTGGGCGGGGGGCGGCGCCAGAGTTGGCCCCGCCTCCCACGCTACTCCCGCTTGCCCGTCTGGCCTTTTCTAGCAGGCCAGACTGCAGCGGAGGTCCCTCCAGGCCGCAGGTGCCTCAATAGTGGGGCCGGCCCTGCCTCCATTCAATTCCCACACACAATCAGCCTTAACTCAATAAATGCAAACTAATCAAAAATAATAGAACACTATGGCACAAACAAGCAAGCCTGCTCCCAACCCATTAAAACAAACAGCCTTCACCCAACCAAATCTTCCCAAAGTCTGTCTGAACTGATGATGTAGAACCCAAGAGCCACATGCTCACCCTTATATACTGTCTCCTCCAGCACTCCCACTCACACTCTTGCTCGCCTTCCCCGTTAGCCAGGCTTCTATTCTCTCCGTTCATTTTCCCCAGATGCAGATAGATAGCAAACACTTGAACATAGTCAGAGGGCATTAGCAGCATCTTCTCCTGTTGTATTTGTTTTATCTTTTACAATTTTTCAGTTTATTTTGTAAACACTAATGATGAACAGAATCCCAGTCTGATGCCTGAAGGTTTCTAAGAGATATAAAAGCAATTGGAACAGATATGAATATAAATGGATTTTCTTGTTTGTTTTTTAAGTGCACACATATCTCTGTGTGAATGAAAGACAGAGAGAGAATAAGAGTTTTGAGTAATGGATTTGCAGGGGCAAGACATTTTTGTCTGGGTATTTTACCATTTGAATATGGATTCTGGCCTAGAGGAAATTCAGAAATCACCAAATGCTGATGTATAGAGGGCACCAAATTCTGCTTATGAGCCAATATTACACAGGGTTTGAGTGTTCGACTATGACTTTGGGATCGCAAATTTCAATCTCCAATCCTCACTCAGCCACTCCAAGATCTGGAGGGGGCAGACCAGGGCCCATTTAGCCAGTAATGGGGACTGAATGTGATCCTTGGCTGAAGAGAACAAATTGTAGAAGGACCTGGTTCTACTATTGTCTGTGAGGAGATATGAGAACTCATCAGTAAAAGGACTGGAATTTTTTCTGCAATAAAGCATCTTTTTGCATCATTTATCACCCATAAATCTTACGCTATTGCAGTAATAGGGCCTAAATAGCCCAAAGGCATCAAATCCTGTCTGTTCTTGGAAGCTAAGCAGAGTCAGCCCTTGTTAGTACCACTTTTAAGTATCCCTTGCCTAAGAAAACTGGCACAGAAGAGAAATCCTGTTAGATGGGGCCACAAGGAAGAGCAGAAAGCCATGAGTCTTTCACGGTTGCTCTATTGTAGTGAGAACTTGCCATGGCAATTACAGTCATAGCTGCGTCCAGAAGACTCACCTGCCAATGGTTTCATTTGATTCTCCTTTTGAACCCACATGAGCTAAAAGATAGCACTATTTCTTGTGGCAGTGAGTTCCACATATTGATCATGTGCTCTGAAAAGTACTTCCTTTCATTTGTTCTGAATGTTCTGATGACAGTGAGTATGCCAAAGGCAACTGTGGACAACATAGCACAAAGAAAGGGAAGTGATGTTATCTTTCCTTTTCTGAAAGGTAACACAAGAGTACCACAACTGCAGTTGTTAATGTTTCATTAATTTGGGGGGGGGGGGCAGGAGGAATGGAAGAAAGAAAGGATAAATGAGTGAGGATACGATGTGGGATCAAGTGCATTTCTGTGTTTACCAACTGGCTTCTGAAAATGATATTGTATGTGCTTTGACAGAAATGCTATGTGGGAACAATAATCCTAGATTTTTTTTGTCACTGATCTCTTAGATAATCCATTCCTCAATAATGTCTGTGTAAGTATCATGTTTATTTAGGACCCTACAATTTTACATTAAAAGCATTTCAGTAGGGAAATTCTGAAAACAACAACAACAATAACAACAACAACAACAACAACAACAACAACAACTTATTACCTTTCCTAGTGTCCAGGAATTAGAAGAAAAGTTCATAGGGATACCAATTCAGTCAAGACATGACATTGAGCAAATCTGGCTGGTTTTTCCTCAATCCTACTATGAATAGTAAATCTAGCAGATAGAATCATAGCATCATAGAATAATAGAGTTGGAAGAGACCTCATGGGCCATTCAGTCCAACCCCCTGCCAAGAAGCAGGAAATTGCATTGCACCCCATCAGCTAGCCATCCAGCCTCTGCTTAAAAGCCTCCAACGAAGGGGCCTCCACCACACTCAGAGGCAGAGGGTTCCACAGTGAAGAGGTGAAGAACATTCTTCCTGATGTTCAGGTGGAATCTCCTTTCCTGTAGTTTAAAGCCATTGTTCCGCGTCCTAGTCTCGAGGGCAGCTGAAAACAAGCTTGCTCCCTCCTCCCTATGACTTCCCCTCACATATTTGTACATGGCTATCATGTCTCCTCTCAGCCTTCTCTTCTGCAGGCTAAAAATGCCAAGCTCTTTCAGCCGCTCCTCGTAGGGCCTGTTCTCCAGACCCTTGATCCTTTGGACACCTTCCAGCTTGTTAACATCTCCTTTCAATTGTGGTGCCCGGAATTGGACACAGTATTCCAGGTGTGGTCTGACCAAGGCAGAATAGATGGGTAGCATGACTTCCTTGGATCTAGACACTATATTCCTATTTATACAGGCCAAAATCCCATTGGCTTTTTTTAGCCACAGCATCACATTGTTGGCTCATGTTAAACTTGTTGTCCACAAAGACTCCATGATCTTTTTCACACGTACTGCTGTTGAGTTAGGTGTCCCCCATTCTGTATCTTTGCATTCCATTTGTTCTGCCTAAGTGGAGTATCTTGCATTTGTCCCTATTGAACTTCATTTTGTTAGTTTCAGCCCATCTCTCTAATCTGTTAAGATTGTTTTGAATTCTGCTCCTGTCCTCTGGGGTATTATCTATCCCTTCCAATTTCGTGTCATTTGCAAACTGTTGTTGTTGAAATAAATCTACCTTGGACTATGCTGGTGACAAAGAAGTGAAGTCATAGTCCACATCAGGTTATAAGGATGAGGCATTGCCCTGGCTTTTCAGATTTAAAATAGAAAGCACAGAATGCCTAACTATGTGAGTCTACCAACTATTCATAACCCTCAGAGTTGAAATCAGAACCAACTATGCAAAACGCTCACTGTTTAAATTTGTTGGTAAATTGACAGGGAAAGAAAAAAAAAACATGGCTTCAGAATTACCTGTGAATGTATCTATTTTGAAGTTCCTATGACTCATCAATGCCTTTTGTCAGAAATCCTTCCCATAGAAAGACTTGCAGAAATGTTTGATATGCTCTGCTCATTCATAAAATGAATAAAATAAAATGCATGCAATTCCAAATATGCATAAACAATAGACATGCTTTACATTGTTGGCAAAAGGTGCAGAACAATGGACAAACATTATAGAAACTGCATGTAGAAAATACATATAAATTCCATGTAGAATTTTAAAAAACCAACGTCCCACAATTTGACATGGGACTGAGGAAAAATTAGAGGTTTTCATGTCCCTATTATTCTCTGTTGCTGTTTGTTCAGACAATTGAGAATGTTTTGTAGAGGAAGAGGAAAGCCGTAAAGACTTTCGTAGGTACAGGCGGATGAATTATGGAGATGTTTATGAGCTAATGGCTCAGAAGCTTGTAATTAAATACCATAAAAGCAACCAATTCCATATTTTTCCATGGAAACCTTAACATTGCCTGAGTCATTAATGTCTTGAGTGTTTCAACATCATCTAGAATATTTCTGTTCTCATTAAAATCTCATTCTGCCTTACACTAAACAAGCTTGAAACTTCCTATTTTAAAGACAAGTATGTACATTATCACAATCAGCAAGGGAAGGGCAGTAAGTACAACATCTAGAGGGAGATAGGATGTGAATATGATTCCTTGTTTCTCCGTCTACTTTTAAACTTCCAGCTATTCTGTCTCTGTGTGTATACACTGAAGTATATCTCCATTGGCTTGGCAGAGCTTGGTCTGAGCAATGAATGGACCAATAATGCAACAGATCCCCTCAGGCTTTTCCTGTCTTCAGCTAAAGGCCAGCCCAAGAGTGTTTCTGCCTGAGGCAGAGCAGCAAATGGCACATACACATGCTTCTTCAAAGTGCATCTTCAAGATGCATGGTGGTGAACATATACATGCATGATTCTAAAAGGAACAATCAATTAGATCTCTGACATTATGCCACTTACCAAGCTACATTTTTGTACTAAAGTCTCAGAATCCTCCAGACAGAATGGCTAGTGCAGCTATGCTGGTTAGTCAATTCAATGAGGTGAATTCTAAAAAAGTACTGTATCTTCTTACCCCAAACTCTAGCCCTGAATCTCAAATGACCCAGTTTCCCTGAAGTAATTTTTGTAACTTTCCAGTGACCATTTTGTCTGAGGTATGTTTGGAGTTGCTGTTCAAAAAACTATTTTTTCCCTTGACTTCTCTTTCCATAGGGTTGAAGTTGAGAGACCTTAAAATCTGATTTCTTGGTTATGCTTCCCTTCTCTATATACTTTATCTTGCATCTGTCTGGGAAGAAGTTTGTGAAGATTTGTTCTGTCTGTGTTGAAAAATAATAATAATTAATTAGGATGTTTTTAAGAAAGGGAGTATTATGTGTTTGGTCATGTTGTATTAATTGATTAACTGTTGTATTAACTTACCAACAACTCCTGTTATGTTGAAGGAAAAGGATGTAACAAATTTTAATCCTGATGTTTATTTCAGTAGGTTGGCCTCAGAGTATATCTGCTCAAAATCCAGCTAGTAGTTACAAATCACTACAATTCTTAGTTAAGTAACAACTAGTTGCATTAGGTGTCCCTCACTTTTTTAGAACATCAGTTTTGACGCTAGGTCTTCTACCAAGCCAAATTAAACAATTAAGCCTAGTTTCCTCTATAGTTAAATCAGACTGTTCAGCACTTTGTAAATCAGATTTGAGTACTGGGGGAATAGAAAGGGAAAACATGACACTGCAGCTTCCAAGCTTATAGATTTGTATTTCTCCTTGTGCAAGGAGATGGTAGGATCGATGCAGACACCATAAACTACTAAATCATCAAATAAAGTTTTAATGATCAGATCTGCCTTTACTGAAGAGACAAAAATCTTTCCAGCCTATGAGAATGAACTTCTTGTTATACTGAAATCTCTGGAAAATAAACCCAGAAGACAAGACATGGTGTTTGGTTTTGATGTTGCCAAGGGACGAAAATGATTACTGACTTGGAAGAAAATGGAAACAGGGTGGAAATATCAAACCCTCCGAGTGCTGTTGGACTGCAGTTCCCATCACTCCTCACCATTAGCTAAGGATAGAGCTGTTGGGACTTGCAATATAACAACATTTGGAGGCTACATGATTCTCACCCCTGTCTGAAATGAGCTTTCAGAGTCTGTGCTCTCTTTACTATGGAAGTCTAATAGCAAAATTTCTATATTTAGCTCATAAAAATATAATCAGCTAGAAAACAAAAATGCCTTAGTCAGGAGGTGGCTGATCCTAGCTTCATGTTGCATATGAAGAATTATGACTTGGAAAGGGATAAAGTACTGAGATCTTTCTAATAGCCTGTTGGCTCCAGCTTTAACAATCTTTACATTTTAGAGGTTCTCCTGCAGCTTTTTCACTATATATCCATTAAGGCTTCTACTTGAAGGACCACAGCTTGATCAATAATACTCAGTCCATCTTGCATCTTCTCATCTCATTGTGTGCACCTCCTTCCCTCCCTGCCTACTGTTATATACCCTCCAATGGTCCTAATTTGGCAGTGAGAATCCCATTTAGTCTTATGTCAGTTCACTTTCTCAGCTGCTTTTAATATGTCCCAGTTTCTTTTCTTTTCCCCTTTGTCCTCTGCCTACTTCAGTTTCTGGGAACTTGCAGCACTTTATCAGTCACCTTGTGTTTACAATATTTATATGGTGCACCTTACCCAGTCTACTTTTACAATCTCTCAGTTTTAATCCATGTTTTTATTAGTTCTTGTTTTTTATTGGCTAATGTTTTATTTTATTTTATTTTATTTTTATTGTGCAAGTTGTTGTCTATTGCTGTGTTTTATACTGCTACTGTTTTTATTCGGGCTTGGCCCCATGTAAGCCGCCCTGAGTCCCCTCCGGGGAGATAGAGGCGGGGTATAAAAATAAAGTTATTATTATTATTATTATTATTAACTCAAAGTGCAAAAGTAGTTTGGACTCCATTAACTCAATAGAGGAAAAGAATAAGACTGGTCCCTCTCAGTAGAGTCAAGGCAAGGCAAACTGATGTAGTCTCTCCTCGTTTGTGTGCTTTTTCTCACTGGTAACTTGAACACACCCTGATTTTTCCGAGCCAGTTGCATCCTGGCTTTTATCTGTGAAATGTTGGTGTGTATGCTGTTGGTCTCTTGGTTAAAATGGATGCATTTCACTGAATTAAGCCATTGTATTCTAATGGGAACACGATAGAAAGTCTTATTTGGTAACTGATATTTGTCTCCAATACTATTTTATTAGAGAAGTTAGTCTCCTTGATAACCTTCTAGAAACAGGCTTCTCTTTCATCAGACCTTTGAGCCCCTGGTGGTGCAATGGGTTAAACCCTAGTGCTGACAGCACTGCTGACTCAAAGATTCGGTTGCTGACCTGGAAGTTGCCGGTTCGAATCTTAGGAGAGTGTGGATGAGCTCCTTCTGTCAGCTTCAACTTCCCATGTGAGGACATGGGAGAAGCCTCCCACAAGGATGGTAAAAACATCAGAACATCTGAACATCCCTGGGCAACGTCCTTGCAGATGGCCAACTTTCTTACACCAGAAGCGACTGACACACACAAAAAAAATCAGACTTTTGGGAGGGGAATAAAGGACTCGAGGGGGAAAGGACTTTAACTAGTCTTATTCTTTTTAAAATGATTATGCTCTTAACTGCTTGTAATTTTATTGATATTTTAATTGTATTTTATCTTTTGTTTCATGCAATTTTTAGCAGCCTTAAATTTTGGAATAATGAAAAGGTGGGATAGAAATAAATATCCTTCTTCTTTTCTCCTCCTCCTCCCCCCCTCTCCATTTATATATATGCACATCTTGAGTAATGAAGTCAGTAAACGTGCTAGGAATAACATTTCCAAGTTCCATTTATATCCCATATGGGCTTAGAACAACAGAAATTATTTTTCTCTTTCCTGTTTTATCCCGATAGCAATCTTGTGAGGGAGTCTTGGTGACAGAAAGAGTGTCTTGGTGCAAGGCCACCCCTTGAGTCTCCCCACTCAGTGGGGACATAAACCCGAGCCTCCACAATCCCCGCATCTCCCAGAATCCCTCGCCTTTGGCCTTCTGGCTCTGGTTGCAGAGAGGACCACACTTTGGTTGCCCTGCTCTAAACATTACTCCATATTGACTCATAATACTGACTTTTTTCATTCATTATTTCATGCAGCTGGAGCGGATCAGTTTGTAAATTCAAGTATTTTGTGAAATAATTTTTTTCTGAGAATGTTCAATGGTGAACATCAGGGGTCCCCAAACTTTTAAAGCAGAGGGCCGGTCCACAATCTTTCAGACTGTGGAGGGGCCAAATTATCATTTGAAAAAAAACCCGAACAAATTTCTATGCACACTGCACATGTCTTATTTGTAGTGCAAAACAACAACAACAATGAAAGAACAATACTATATTTAAAAATGAAAACAACTGTAACCAACATAAACCTATCAGGATTTCAATGGGAAGTGTGGGCCTGCTTCTGGGCAATGAGATAGTCAAGTTAATTAGGATTGTTGTTGTTGTTGTTGTTGTTGTTGTTGTTGTTGTTGTTGTTGTGTGCCTTCAAGTCATTTCAGACTTTGGGCAAGCCTAAGTCTAAAATTATTTATTTATTCATCTACTACATTTATTTATTACATTTATATCCCACCCTTCTCACCCCGAAGGGGACTCAGAGCAGCTGTATGTACATAGAATATATTATATTATTAGCATTGCACAATATTAGCATTATATATTACTATATTGAACTATACTACTATACTGTAATATTATATGTAATATATAACATATAATTAATATTATTATATGGTACTATTATTTGTATTATATTGTATAACATTATAATATTATTATCAGTATTATATGTAAATACAATATATTATATTATTAAAAATGATATAAAAATATTATATTATAAAACTGAGGGCGGGGGCCAGGTAAATGACCTTGGAGGGCCGCATCCGGCCCCCGGGCCTTTGTTTGGGGACCCCTGGTAAACATGGTATGTATTTACTAATGATTTACAGTCACCATAGTCTTTTGACATTCAAAGTTTTTCCTCAGTATCACTTTTCATTTTTCAGGACTGGAAAGCTGACACACAGTAGCAGCCCAACACCAATGAAAAAAGCTGACATTGTTGTTACATAGTCAATATTTTACAGCTGACCTGCAGAAGTTGTCAGGATATGACTAAACCTGACAGTTGGCATGCCAATCCAAGCAGGAATGCCTGACAATAAATATTTGAAGAGTATGTACTAGCTGACTTGCAATATAATTTAGCGAACCATATATTAAGTGCGGTTATCAACCCACTCAAAGGAGATTTGGTTGCAATTTTTATTTTTTATTTTAATTCCCAACTATATGTTAAAATTTCAGGTCAGATTTTGATATTAGTACTTAATGCTGAAATTTTCAATGCAGTTCTAGAATCAAGTAAATATCACTATAATGAAGGAACTAGAAGTTACACTGTGGGCTGTTACATACACAAAATCATTACAGATATTGAATATATTTACCTTGAGGGTATACATATTGTGTAAAGGTAAAGGTAAAGGTTTTCCCCTGACATTTAAGTCTAGCCTTGTCTGACTTTGGGGGTTGGTGCTCATCCCCATTTCTAAGCCAAAGAGCCAGCGTTGTCCATGGACACCTCCTAGGTCATGTGGCAGGCATGACTGTGTGGAGCACTGTTATCTTCCTGCAGAAGCGGTGCCTATTGATCTATTCATATTTGCATGTTTGTGAACTGCTAGGTTGGCAGAAGCTGGGGCTAAAAGCTGGAGCTCACTCTGCTCCCTGGATTCAAACCACCAACCTTTTGGTCAGCATGTTCAGCAGCTCAGTGGCTTAACCCTCTGTGCCACTGGGGAATCCTACATATTGTGTATGTAACATGAATGAATTCTGTGTTTAAACTTGGGTTTCATCTCCAAGATATCTCCTCATGTTCATAGATAAGCAAATACAAGTACAGTAGAGTCTCACTTATCCAACATAAATGGGCCGGCAGAAGGTTGGATAAGTGAATATGTTGGATAATAAGGACAGATTAAGGAGAAGCCTATTAAACATCAAAATAGGTTATGATTTTACAAATTAAGCACCAAAACATCATGTTATACAACAAATTTGACAGAAAAAGTAGTTCATTACACATTAATGCTATGTAGTAATTACTGTATTTACGAATTTAGCACCAAAGTATCATGATATATTGAAAACATTGACTACAAAAATGTGTTGGATAATCCAGAACATTGGATAAGTGAGTGTTGGATAAGTGAGACTCTACTGTATTCCAAAATCCAAAACAATCCAAAATTCAAAGCATTTCTGATCCCATGCATTTCAGATAAGGGATACTCAACCTATAAAAGTGCAGTATACATGATAACTGGGATTGAGGTTAGATTGGAATGGAATGCAGAAAATGACAATTAGCAGGGTTCATAAGCCAAGATGAGTAATTACCACAAACATCTGGACAATAATAATGGCAGTTAAATCATGAGAAATGGTACACAATTTTACTTAAGGAATCAGTTGCTTCTGAAGTGTTAAAACAGTGAGCTCTGCTTTCAAGAAAGGGGCTTTTTGCTTTGTGCTATGCACAAGGCTTGTTCTCCAAGGTCATGCTTGAAAAAGATTCATCATAAAAGTGTCAAAAGCATATTTTTCTTATGCTGGAACAAATTGTTTATTTCTTTACCTTTATAGCCTAGTTTTCTCCCATTATGAAATCCTAGGTGGCTCACAGTTTAAATTAAAATGAAAAAGAGTTGAAATTACAGATAGTACAATTTGTTTTAAAAAGCAATGAAATACACAATCATACTAAAACATTAATTTTAAACAGACAGATTAATGGCCACATCACATTGGTAGCTCATATTCTAGGAGGAGTTGGATTGTGGTGATCAGCTTTCAGATGCTCTCTGAAATGTATTTTAGGAACTGCTAAGAATTAATTAGAAAAATTGCTAGTGATTCTGTTAATAAATAGTTTGTGCAGATTCATGTGCAATATCAGCAAAATTAAAACAATCTCCCGTTATAGCAGAGAAAACTTCCGCAATTTACTTTTTAAAAAAATATATTTTTATTGAGGTTTTTTCTTATGCATAAATAAAATAAGGAAAAAATGGGTTAAGGAAAATGTAGGAAATCAGGGATATGGGAAGGGATGGAGTAATTGAAAAAAAGGGTTTATGGGGAGGGGATGGGGCCCTACTAAGAGTCCCCCTTTGTGACTTCCAATCTTCTTTGTCGTGTTTATATTTCTTCCGTTTAGCTCTTCACCTTTTTCTCTTTTTGCTTCTCCTCTTCTTTTCAATGTTCCGGCTGATAATTCTTTAACAAGTAAAATAGTCTTTTTAGCAGAAAGAAAAAAATTCTTCCTGGATTTCTTACTGG
This sequence comes from Anolis carolinensis, assembly GCF_035594765.1. Classification (NCBI taxonomy): domain Eukaryota; kingdom Metazoa; phylum Chordata; class Lepidosauria; order Squamata; family Anolidae; genus Anolis; species Anolis carolinensis. Next base: position 294,808,390 of record NC_085842.1, read on the forward strand.
ATTTCAATTCGTTCCTTTTCTCATTATGTTCTGATCTCTTGATACCAATGTCGTTAATTGGTCCATATTTCTTATTTCTAAAATTTTTACTTCCCATTATTTTATAGTCGGAATTTCTTTCGTTCTCCAGTATCTTGCAAAAACAATTCTAGCCATGGTGATTAAGTAATTTAGGGGGGATTCTTGGTTTTGTTCTAGTTTATTCTTTGTTATTCCCAACAAATAAGTCTCTTGTAGCATAGCGTACTTTACTTTCAAGATTTTTTGTATTTCTTTATGGATTACTTCCAAATAGTCTTTAGTTTGTTTACATTGCCACCATATGTGGAAAAATGATACTTCTTGATGACCACATTTTCAGCACTTTGTTTGTGCATCCTTATAGTATTTTCCTAACTTTTCCGGTGTCATATACCAACGGTATATCATTTTAATCCAGTTTTCTTTAAGGTCATATGCATGCATTTGTTTTAATTTTCTATTCCAAATATCTTTCCATTCCTCTATGTTTATAGATCTTCCAATATTTGCGGCCCATTTAACCATACATTATTTAATCAGTTGGGTTTCATTGTTCCATTCCAACAATTTTTTGTAGATTTTTGTTACTCCTTTCTTTTCTGAAATCATTATTCGTTCCATAAAAGTGTCTTTGTCCATGAAACCAGATTCTTTATCTTTTCTAAAGTGGTCTTTTAGTTGTCTATGATGTAACCAGGATATGTTTCCATAAAGTTCTTTAATCTCTTCATGGGTTTTTAACTCGTATTGCCCTTCTTTCTTCTTCAACATTTCTTTGTAGGTTGGCCATCTCACAATTTACTTAAAGATGTCCATATTTATAGCAACAACATGTGTAACTAGTTGGGTGGGATAAGTGCATGGACTGTTTTGCTCAAATGCTTTAAAACAAATCAAGCATTATGCTATTGGATTTGAAAGAAGCTATCTTTTCTTTCATCATGATTTCAAAAAAGTTTCCCATTTGCTGTTAAGTCCTAAATTATTTTAATCCTCAAATTTTATTAAGAAGCCATGCCTTCAGTTCTGAAGAGTTTTACAACTCTGGTTTTCTGGAAATTGTTCATTCATCTCTCCCCTCAAAGAAGATTATTAGCATTTTTTCCCTTACTAGAGCACTGTCTGAGGGAATGGTTGCAATCTCATTAAAATCCTTGATCTTTGGGCTTTCAATTTCTTTAGGAAAGTGCTTTAGTGTTCTTAAATAAAAATTATCCAGTCATCTTCAGTTTTGCATATGTTCCTCAGCCTCAGAAGTGGCAATTCGCATTCCTGTGCACTCATTTTTTCAGTTACCTGGCCTCAGTGCTCCTTCATTATTGTTGTTTTTATTAAAAGCAAAGACAACAATTTTATTAGCTTTCCTTAGACTTGCCACAGCTGAAATCTATTTAATATTACTTGCCTTTTCTCTTTGTATTCACATTTTCTTTATTTGAAAGCTAAGGATAACTAGTGCAATGAATCTGAGCTGATGGACCTTAACATATAATGAAATTATCATCTTATTAGCCCCCCCGGTGGTGCAATGGGTTAAATCCTTGTGCTGGCAGGACTGCTGACTGAAAGGTCAGCAGTTCAAATCCGGGGAGCAGGGTGAGCTCCCATCTGTCAGCTCCAGCTTTCCATGTGATAACATGAAAGAAACCTCCCATAGGATGGTAAAACATCTGGGCATCCCCTGGGCAAGGTCCTTGCAGATGGCCAATTCTCTCACACCAGAAGAGACCTGCAGTTTCCTAACACAAAAAATCGTCTTATTCAGATTGGATTTTCAAACCATTTGTCTTACAATTGGTGGTGGCTGGTAGCTTTCATGCCAGTGGAGAGGTGAAAGCAATCCAGGTTGAAAGGAGCTGACCAAGGTACTGAAGCTATTTCCAGAACTGTTGATAGTCCTTTGAGGCTCATAATAAAACTTCGGTTGAATTCATCATCCCAATAACATGAAAAGCCAGCAAACACTACCCATGATCATCTTCTGCGAAGATGAGCTATAAATGTATTTTTTAAAAAGACAATACCCACAGTTGGGTAATATCTTTATTGTAGCACTGGAAATTTTATGATCTTATATGGCCCCTAAATACTTTTTTTCCAGTCTCTGGACTCTGGCAGAGCCACTTCCTCTGGAAAACTATCGATATTTTTTTTAAAGGATGGATATTCTTGTAACCCTTCAAAAGCTATGATTCTCCCTCTAAAGATGGCATAATATCTTATTTTTTCAGAATAAAATAGCTTAAACATATAAAAGAAGTAGATCTTTGACCACCCTCATTTTTGTTTTGGTTTTGCATAGGTGAGTTGGTACAGCCTCTTAGCAGGTCTTGCCAGGCGGTGGGGGATAGAGAATTGATTCTTGGAATTCTGCTTTATTAGTACCAGCTGAAATGTCAGAAAAGTATTCAGGCTTTAAAGTTTTCCAGAATGCATCCTCACACTAGTTGATACGTAATTTAGAGACTGGGGCAAAAACAGGAGAATCCAGATCTTTTCTCTAATGTTATAGCTGCAGTGTTTACAGCCAAACTCAGTCTCAGGATAGGATTAGTTACTGATATGCATACAAGTAGCAGATTATATCTAACAATGCATACAAGAGTGAAGATGCAATGATAAGTTTCATTTGATGAAACACAGAAACTAGTTGTAGTTTCTCCTGTGCTTTGCTTGTGTTTCAAGATTTTTTTTTTAAAAAAAACCTGAATCCATTTGTAGGATGATTTGCGTTAACATGCAGGTCCTGTGGCATCTGATCAGAATGAATATTTCCTAGCTGTTATGAGACCCTTGAACACAATACAATTGTATCACTATGGTTTCATTGTAATGGCAATTGCTGCCTCCTGTCAAATCTTGTGGTCTGTAAATGGCAAATCCCTAAGATTCCACAAGTGGGAATTCTTTTGTTTCTTGGTTGTTTCATTGCCCCCTCTCCCTTCTTTCATTCCTTTTGAGTGTATGTACTTCTTCAACCTGTTGATGCACAAGGAAAAAGTAGAAAAGATTAACAGAGACTTCATGAGAAGACATGTTATATCCCAACTCAGTGGCCTGCAAACTACATAGGTAAAGGTAAAGGTTTCCCCTGACATTAAGTCCAGTCGTATCTGACTCTGGAGGTTGGTGCTCATCTACATTTCTAAGCCGAAGAGCCAGCATTGTCCATAGACACCTCCAAGGTCATGTGGCCGGCATGACTGCATGGAGTGCCGTTAGACCGCCAGAGTGGTACCTATTGATCTACTTACATTTGCATGTTTTCGAACTGTTAGGTTGGCAGAAGCTGGAGCTAACAGCGGGCGCTCACTCCGCTCCCTGGATTCGAACCTGTGAACTTTCGGTTCGCAAGTTTAGCGGCTCAGCACTTTAACACACTGTGCCACCAGGGCGAAGTACATATTAGTTTACAACACTCATCACTCTCTGACAGTCAGTTGCTTTGGTGGGGTTTTATCCAGTCCATGGAGTATGGATTGCATAAGGCTGTTTTAAACTCACAAGCATATACATATATGTATTCTCTGAAGTACACCTGACTGAATCCTATGTACAATTTCCTAAGAGTACCTATTGGATGCAGTGATAGCCACATCTCAATAAGCAAATACTTGCTTTTGTACTGGAGCAGAAGGGGGTTTGTGGCAGAACAACTGTTGGTCTTCCATATTTGGGTGAAATTTTAATATTTCACCCACACTTTTCATTGAAATACTGGTAAGTTTATGTTGGTTAAGATTGTTCTTCATTTTAAATATTGTATTGTTCTTTCATTTTTTGAACTACAAATAAGATATGCACAATGTACATAGTGTGCACTCATTTTTTTCAAACTATAATTTTTAAAAGTTTGAGGACTCTACTTTAATGCCTCAACAAACACTATGTTTCTGCAGGATGGAGTCATAGTGAAATCATTGTGCTATAAATAGTTAGTCTGAAAGGGTCCTTGGAGCAGTGATGGCTCAAGGATCTTGCTGTCGGATACAAAGGTCAGATGGCAGCCCTTCTGTTCCATACCAATTGCTCTGACAATTAACCCTGAATATTGTATAAATCTTTCCACCAGAACTGAATGCAAGTAGCTATATTAAGAGGGGGATGCAGGATGGACTGTGCAGCACACACAGTTGTGTTCTCCAGCAAAAGATAATGGCTAGGATGCTCAGAAGGAATGCTTGGAGAAGCTACCATTACTGACTGCACAATTTGCCTCCTGAAATGGCCATCACAACCTTCCTAATAGTAGAGCCAGCTCTGATCTCAAATTTCCAACCCCGTTTGCACATTGATACATTAACTTATTTCTGTTTTTAACATACTTGCTCTGTATTTTTTCATTATAAAGCTACATTCTTTTAGTCAATGATTTCAGATCACATGTCACGGAACTCAGAACAACTCAACTTCCAAGCAAACATGTATACTATCAAGGTGAAAGGGGGACATCTTTGAAATGTACTTATTATACATTTGAAAAATAATAAAAGATGCATTCATTGTATTCTGAATGTCAAGGTCTTATCTTTCAAATCATAGTTGCTCATGGGACTGAATAGTATAGATTCAAGGCTGAACAAACTAGAAGCATGGGAGGGAAAGTGTGTTGATTCATAAATTAAAGCTGAGTTAAATGTGTGGGGTTTCCAGTATTAAAATGTCATTGCCAAGTCACATTGTCTGCTTCATTGGAAGAGGTGGACATTTGTTGTTTTGTACAGTTACCTGCCAACATTGTTAATCTGGAAAGGATGGTAGAGTCTGCTTTTATGAAGCCCCTTTTTGTGGCTGGCAGTCAAACTTCTGTTTAGTTGCAAAGGTGCCCACCTGAGGCTATACCAAAAATATACCAACAAGCAGACTGAGATTTACTGTAAAATTTCTAGCATTGATGCAGAACTACAGCAACCTGTGAGCAAGACACAGCTCATTTTCCATTGCTCTTTAGGGACCACACCATAAGCAATCTAGGGGATTGCCTTATCTTTGTGAAAAGGGTGCACTGAGGTGTGATTAGGAATCAAAGAGTGGCTGAGGAGGCATGAAAAAAAGAAAGAAAAAAGCTCAATCTAATTCAAAATAATGAACACAAAATATTTTAGGAGATTCAGGAGTTTGAAACCTGAACTTAGTAAGCTAGCAAACAGAAATGCTGTTTTCTTTCTTTTTTAAAATGTGGAAATGCTGCTTTCCCGTTTTGATAAGAAAGGTGAGTCATAAATATAACCAAAAAATAGAAAACACAATTTTTAAATATGCAAATCCTCCCTCATCCTGATATCCTACACTTCAGGGCCATTTGAATATTTTTAAGCACATATGTAAAAATGCAAGGATTTGGGCATATCCTACCTATGTGCAGTTAATATAATCTATGAAAGAATCTCCATGGGTATTGAAAATGTTTTTTTCATGCTTTTGAGAAACTTCTTTTTTCAAGGTTTCTAATTGTAGATAGGAGCCCGAAGGGTCGATGGTTCGAATACAGAGAGCAGGGTGAGCCCCCGCTGTTAGCCTCAGGTTCTGCCAACCTAGCAGTTCCAAAACATGCAAATGTGAGTACATTAATAGGTACCGCTCTGGCAGGAAGATAATGGCACTCCTTGTATTCATGCCAGCCACATGACCTTGGAGGTGTCTACAGAAAACACTGGCTCTTTGGCTTAGAAATGGAGATGAGCACCCGCCTCCCCAGATATGGACATGACTAGACGTAATGTCATGGGAAAAATTTTACATTTACGTAATTGTAGGTAGAGAAACCTCTTTGTGTTCCCTTCTACATCCCTGGAAATTGCTTGAGACATAATACTGAATGCAAATAGGTGGGTAATCTCAGCATTATGATACTGCATTATAAGCATTTAATAACTCCCCAAGAGATTTCATCTATACCACAAGACCAGGATGTCAAAATATATTGTTGTGGTTCTCATAATTCAAACAAAATATAATTTGCATAAGCTCCCTTTTCTCTGCAAAGGAAACATTTTTTTTCTTTTTACAAGCTTAGCACATGGCAAGCACAATAGGACAGACTGACAATTCCAAAGCCACAAACAACCCACCCAGTGCTTTACTTTTACTACAAGACAGCTGTTATTGCATTTTGTGTTGCTGCACATTTTACAGAAATGAGTAAAAACCACTTACAAAATTCAAAATCTAAAACAATAAAAAAGATGGCACATGGTGTCTGAAGGAAGGAATGAAATTTCCTGTGTACTGCATAAAAATCGATCAAGACAGGATTTACATTGCTATGTAAATACCTATAGCTTGTTGTTGTTATTGTCATATGCCATCAAGTTGGTTTCAAGTTATAGTGAGCCTATGAATGAGAAATCGCTAAGGCATGTTATTAACATCCCTGCCTTGGTTTTGCATACTCGGGGACACAGCTTCTTTATTGTGTCCATAACAACAACAACAACAACAACAACAACAACAACAACAACAACAAAACTTTACTTGTATCTTGCCCTATCTCCTTGTGGGGACTCAGGGCAGTTTCCAACACAACAGACAAACATTTAATGCCTATATAAAATGAAAACCATAAAAATTTAAACAGCAAACAATACTAAACTTTATACACGAAGTTAAAATAAGCAGTTATATTAAATAATAACCATTAAAAGCCAGCCAAGGCAGAGTGCCATATCAGTTCCATTTCCATTCTGGTTAATCTGTGCTCTGGGATTTATCCTTCCTCCTCATTATATGATTGGGAGCATAAAAATGTTTTAAGTTGTTTTGTAAAGGAGAGTAAGTAGGGGCCATTTTGATCTCCTTGGGGAGGGCACTCCACAAGTGGGGGGGGGGCAACCACCGGGAAGGCACCCTTTCTCGTTCCCACCAGCCGTGCTTGGGACGGGGGTGGGACCGAGAGCAGGGACTCTTCCTCTGATTGAAGGGCCCGGACAGGCTTGTACAAGGAGGTGTGTTGTGTTAGATGTGCCTGAACTGTTTAGGACTTTAAAGGTAATGACCAGCACTTTGTATTTAGCCCAGAAGTGAATTGTCAGCCAGTGGAGCTGCTGCAGCATGGGAGTGGTTCCCTGGCTGCAGATCTCTGTACCAGTTGAAGCTTCCAAACTATTTTCAAAGGCAGCCCCACATAGAGCATGTTGCAGTAATCCAAACAGTTTTGAGCTATGAATTTGTTGTGCCTTGTGTAAGCCGCCATGAGCCCCTTTGGGGAGATGGTGGTGGGATACAAGAATAAAGCTATTATTATTATTATTATTATTATTATTATTATTATTATTATTATTATTATTATTTATTATGTGGCAGGAAAATCCCCAAGAGCCATCAAGAATCCATCTGGATTGATAAGCCTCCTGGAACAGACCTTCCTAATGGGCCCTCCATCCCTGCAGAGGTTTAGAGCCCTAGTGAGTTTAGTCCTAACCAGGTAGTGATCTGTCCATGACAAAAGAACTGTAGACAATTCCCCCACAATACCATCACCCTCATCCTTCCCTGAAAGAAGACCAAGTCAAATGTGTGTCCAGCACTATGGGTGGGGACAGACACTATTTGGGACAGCCCCATGGTTGTCATGGTGGCCATGAAGTCCTGAGCCACTCCACGCGTAGTTATCTTGGAATGGATGTTGAAGTTGGGACTCCAGCACCTGGCCCAAGTCCACTCTGGCTAGTTCACCTTTAAGGTGTTGATGCCACTCTCTCCCCAATCCACCTCCCACATTCAAAAGCAGTCTTGTTCTGCCTTGCAATTTTTGCTCTTCGCACACCCCACTTCTAAACAGGCAAAGACCACACATTTTGCTGTATGTGTCAGAGTCACAAATGACACCTTTCACCCACACAAGATGAGATTCACAGTTTCTAATGCCAGCCAAATTATTTTAGGACATAAGGAGGATGCACTCATGAATATTTCTCTACATCTGACAGTAAAACATGCACATGCTACTATGATTTATTTATTATTGCTACTATTATCTAACAGTTTGCTGCTCTTTCATTGCATCCTAAACCTGTCTCCTGTTACCTAAATGGTAGGACAGTTCCTACTTCCAGCTTCTATATTCCATGCTCTGTTCTCCAATAGTCCCACACTATTTTGTTGTCTGTTGAAGGGAAGCTTGCCCAGTTTTAGGTTCAAAAGTGGAGGCACAGTGGGTTAAAGACAGTAGTTTATTTAACACCATATTGCCTGCCAGTCCAGATGTCAGCACTGAATGTGAGCAATATGGCACTCAATCAATCTTACCATACATAGCAGTTTTGGAAAATCTACCCAGCAACAGCATACAAAATATAGCAAATTATAGAAAAATGCTGAAAATATATTCTAGCCAAGCATGAAACTGGAATCATTAAATGAAAACTTGCAAAACTAGCACCATGTAAAAGTAATATTTAGTAATTGCGACATAGCATTATTTCGTATTGAACTACTTTTTCTGTCAAATTTGTTGTATAACATGATGTTTGGGTGCTTAATTTGTAAAATCATAACCTAATTTGATGTTTAATAGGCTTTTCCTTAATCCCTCCTTATTATCCAACATATTTGCTTATCCAACGTTCCGCCGGCCCGTTTATGTTGGATAAGTGAGACTCTACTGTACAACATTTTCTCAGAAGTGTGAACTTGCAAATAAAGTAAATTGGGGTGTTGGGTGGTTTCTGGGCCATGTTCAAGTAGCATTTTCTTCTGGTATTTTCCTGCATCTGTTGTGGGCATCTGATGCCAGTCACAGATACAGGCAAAACATCAGCAGAAAATGCTACTACAACATGACCATATAGCCTGGAAACCACACAACACCCCAGTGACTCCAGTTGTGAAATCCTTCAACAAAACATTGAACATCTCTAAGTCTAAATTGACTTTCTGTTGACCAATTGAAAAATAAAAAATAAAGCACACCATGGAAGTCATGTACTATAACATATATCTTTCATCACACAAAGAGGCAGGTAAAGGTAAAGATTTTCCTCTGACATTAAGTCTAGTCATGTCCAACTCTGGGTGTAGGTTCTCATCTACATTTCTAAGCCGAAGAGCAGGCGTTGTCCATAGACACCTCCAAGGTCATGTGGCCAGCATGACTGCCTGGAGCACCATTACCTTCCTGCCGGAGCGTTAGCTATTGATCTACGGATATTTTGCATGTTTTTGAATTGCTAGGTTGGCAGAACCTGGGGCTAATAGCAGGAGCTCACCCTGTTCCCTGGATTTGAATTGCCAACCTTTCGGTCAGCAAGTACAGCAGCTCAGCGGTTTAATCCGCTGCATTATCAGGGGCTCCAAAGAAGCAACAAACCATGAAATTATCTCTAATTTGATGCTAGACATACAGACACAAACCTTTTAGAGGCACAAATAGATTACCAAACCATAAAAAAAATATGGGGGCTTATGCTCTCGGATCACTCTGAAATCACCAGTAATACCCTTCTGTGCTTTATGCAGCCTTTCTTTATACTTTTTATTCAAAGCTCTACATTTTCTCATCCAGGTGACATTCCTTTTAGAGAAAGTCAGATTTTTTTGCTGGAGTATCTGTCTGCTTGGCAGTTCATTCTCACCCAGTTGCTTTTGCCTGAGGCTAACTCCTTTCTATAGATGTTTGAGGGCAAACTTTGATTTGGGTTGTGACTCTGAAATCCTACTTCCTGGCTTGACACTAAGGAACCCATCAGATGAGCTGTGAAGAACGGGGTCTTCTTAGCACAGTGTATTGTGGCGTTCAATTTAAAAGCTGATCATTTTGTTTTAGAATTCCCATCAGATGCATAGGTTACCCAGCCGTTCCCATGTTTGGAATCATCACATGGGCAAGTGCAGTTCCTGCCCACCGCCCAAATATTCATGGTTAAAAATATGATAAAAAATTTAAAAAGTTTACAGTACTGCTATTGTGAAAGCACAGCATAATATCGAGGGAAAAAATACAGCTATATCACAGTGGGTCTTTCAATTGCACAATTTCTTCTAGTAAAATTAATTTTTTACTTGGGACAAGAATTGGGTCATTGCTGCTTGCCATTGGAGTGCCCATTGCTCCATGTCACTGAACTGAAAAGACACAGTTGAATCTGACAGCTCCCAGCCCATGTTTTCCCCTCTGCTTTCTCTCATTCCCAGTCATATCAGAAGATTTCTTTTTTCTCTCCTGTCCCCAGCAGCCCTCCCCCCCATTTCTCTACACTTCTGCTATATTTCAGGGACTTTTTTATCATGTCAGAAGTGAATTGAAGCAAGTTGCTTCTAGTGTGAGCAGATCGGACGTTTTCAAAGGCGTTGCCCAGGGGACGCCGCAATGTGTTACCATCCTGCAGGTAACTCATGTCCTTCTCTCATGTCCTCGCATGGGAAGCTAGGGCTGACAGATGGGAGCTCATCCCATCTCATGAATTTGAACTGCCAACCTTCAAGTCAGCAGTTCAGCCAGCACAAGGGTTTAACCCATTGCACCACTGTGGCAATGCAATGGATGACAACCAGAAGTAGTTTTCTGTTGTGTGAAGGGCTCTATGGCATTTCATTCCTGAAATGTCTTAAAAGTATGTGGAAACGGGGGAAGACTTGCATCTCATGAGGTCCCAAGTGCTATGAATGGATTTTCCTCCTGTTTCTGACTTGGAAAAGGAAATAAATTGCATTGGCCTCACCTCAGCATTCTTATGTCTCATCTACACTACCATATAATGCAGTTTGAAACTTATATGGCAGTGAAGATGAGGCCTTAGTGAAAATAATGTCTTTACACACAGAGGTTTCTTGTGAAAAATGGTTTTAGTATTCATACATTTGTGTGGCTCACAGAGCATTTATGAGAAAGAAAATGTGCCCACCATTATTATTGTTTTATATAGTGTGAACAGTGTACATGGCATCTCACAAAATAAAACAACAAAAGAGACAACCAGTAATATAGCAGCAGTAAAAAGGTAAAGGTTTTCCCCTGACGTTAAGTCCAGTCGTGATCGACTCTGGGGGTTGGTGCCCATCTCCATTTCTAAGCCGAAGAGCCGGTGTTGTCCGTTGACACCTTCAAGGTCATGTGGCCGGCATGACTGCATGGAGCACCGTTACATTCCCACTGGAGCGGTACGTATTGATCTACTCACATTTGCATGTTTTCGAACTGCTAGGTTGGCAGTAGCTGGGGCTAACAGCAGGTGCTCACTCCGCTCCCGGGATTTTAACCTGGCAACTTTTGGTCTGCAAGTTCAGCAGCTCAGCGCTTTAACACACTGTGCCACCAGTTTAAAACCAGTAAACCACATAAAGCCCAGCAGAATACAATACCAAGCAAACTAACAAATGCATAAAATCAAAATATTATACTAACTTAAACTAAAATTCTAACAGCTTTAGAAAACATGGGTTCTATCTACACTAACCATTTAATGCAGTTTCAAAATGGTATTGAAAAAGGTGTTTTCTCTGTGCAGATAATTACATAGGAAATATTGGAATGAGTTTGAGGTCAAGATGGTATTACACCAACCACAGAGCACTGATGCACATAAAGGGCATTCTTTTGCACGCTCTTGTGAGTGTTCGTTGACTAGCCACTGCAGTTTGAATTTAGGTTCAAAATGCATTAAATGGTTAATGAGATGTGAAAACAAGAAGCAGGATTCAAATTCTAAATATATAGAACAGTGAGAGAAAAGGGACAAAGCTGAGCTAACGAAGAGGAAACACTTGTATCGATCTGATTCATATAACAAAGATCCTGAACTGGTCAGTGAAGAGAAATAAAAGCTGAAAGACTGAAAACATGTGAACATTTTAAAAAGCTGGTTAAAATGCACACGAGCAGGTAAAATAAGCAGAAACATTCTTTACTTCCAGGACAGGCAATTTCATGGGTGAAGAAGCAATTGTTAAACCAAAGGCTAGATCTTGTTTAATGCATTGCTGTGCCCCCTAGCATTTGCTGCCTGAGTCAATGCATTCATTCTATGTAATAGTAGAGGAAATCCTTGATGAAGGAGAAAATGATAAAAAATATACAAATAACAATAAATAAAAAGATAATAATTTAGATGTTTGCTTTAAAACACACAAAGAAATGGATATTTTAGTGGTGATTAAGTCTATCTCTAGTTGGTTAAACAAGTAAACCCTTTTATGCCAGTATGTAAATCTAGTTTTTAGGAATGCTTTGTGAATATTTATCTCATCTTGTAATAAAAGCAATTAAAGAATCAGAGGAAGGTTATTGCGAGGCATTAAGGAAAGCGTGAGTGATCTGGAACATGAAAGAATTCATAAGACACAGTGTGGTTTATCGTTTTAACAAGACTAATTAAGAGAAGATGATCAAAGTGTGCATAAGTGGCAAAGATCTAAAGGCAGCAAATAAGCAGCTATGGCTTTTAATTTCTCTTAATAATGGAGCAGGAGAATATTAAGTAAAACTGGGGTAACTCCAGCATCACTGATAAAAATTTAAAATAACATGTAAGTTGAGCTTTGGCATGCAGAATGTACTTGAAAGTTAAAATTAAATGATCCCAGTCTAATGAAAATATACACTTTGATTGACTGCCTTCTGTTTCCTCAACTTGGTTGTTATTCAATCAACTTCTATTGTCCCTTGGATTAAAGTGTTTTCATACTGTTCATCAGTTTGAGTCTTACTTATCTGTTCTGACTTATGCTTTCCTTAGATGGCTCAATGGCTTTCAGCTTTCAGTCAATGTCATTCAAGTTACCAGGCATTTGTTGCTCTAATATGAGCACCTGTCCCTCTTAGAATTGGACGTCTTAGAATTGCACTTGTTCATCTGTGAATTGGTAGGGAATAATAAATAGAAAATGTATCTCTTATTATTTTATCTAGCTGACCTTTATGCACTGTTTCAGAATGATTTTCTTAAGCCATGTCTTTCAGTTGTGCTTGTCTGTACCCCCTCAAAACATGCATTATTTGTGAGACATTATTTTTAACATTTTCAAGAAAGCAGCATATTTTCTACTATGATTCTACTGGAAGGGAGAGCCAAGAGGAGAACTATAGTTGTGTGTATGTACCTCCTGTCAACGTATAGCAGGCATGTAGCCGGGGGGGGGGGGGCTTGAGGGGCTTCAGCCCCCCCCCCCCCCAAATTCTCAGAGTGGTCCTTGAGAAGGCCTTACATTTATTGTTATGTTTATTCATATCATGATCTGATAGCCATGCTCAATATATCCCATATGCATTGGGGTATTGGGATAACGATACAAAAGGTTTGCTAGGGTAGATCCTCCCCCATCCAGACTCAGCCACCACCCCCCAGAGCAAAATCCCAGCACCCCCCGAATCAAAATCCTGGCTACGGGCCTGACATATGGTGACCCCATGAATTTCATCAAGCTTCTTTGGAAACCAATACTGATATGTAGCCCATGAAACCTGGTATTCATTGACAGTCTCCTATCCTAGTGCTAACCAGGGCTGACCCTGCTTAGCTTCCAAGATACTTTAGCCAGGCAGTCAGGGCCTGAGTCTGCAAGGAGCCAGTCACCAGGAGCGGAGGTCAAAGGCAGCCTGCAACAAACAAACACTCCGAGCTCCCTGCTGCTGATGTTCCCTTGGCTTTCTTGGATGGTGCTGTGTAACTGAGTCCTCCTTTTATGCCCCAGCCTCTGGAGGCAAGCAGATGTTTCTGCTGGGCTTTGCTTATAGTAAACTGTTGCAATGGCTACCAGTCAAAAACTGCTATTACCTTTCATATGTGGCACCAAAGTATTCACAGATCTCCCAGTAATGGGAATGGCTAAATGCAGGTCTCAGTTGATGTACCTTCTGTAAACACTAAGACAGAGAAGCAGAAAGTTCTACTCTAAGTTTAGAGGTTAGTTTTAATAACAGTTTGGAGTAGTTAGTTGCTGTTGTAGTTTCAAAAATCAGGTGGTAGAGAACCATACACTCTATTACTGCCACTCTTGGGTTTCCCTGTGGCACATGGCCCAGAGGTGGGTGTGATCAGACAACAACAACAAAAACAACAGCAACAATAATAAACTTTATTTATAGACTGCGCTATCTCCCTGAAGGGACTGAGGGCTGTTTCCAACACATATGGCAAACATTCAATGCCAACAAAGAGACATATAACAGATTACATAAAACATAACACATCACAGAAAATAGAACAGTCATTACTCTAAGTTTAATACCAAATAGAAATTAACAAAAAAATACAACTAGACAATCCTAACAGACTTATTCACATAATATGAATTTAAACAGAATAAAAATTAACAACTAAAACATTATAAGAGGATTATATGATGCTGGATCCAGGCCTCATGCCAAGCCAACACTATAGAGCAGTCATTAATACAGTTGTGATTTTTACCGAAATGAACTGAGTACATGCAACTTAACTCACACTCTCTTTGATCAACAATGATTTTCATACTGGAACAGCAGCCACTCATCCCATTCTAACTCTCGACTGACATTCTTGAACCCAAGCAAGCTGTTCATTTGGTGTCTCTGAGTGGGGTAATATTTATTGAAAATACAAAAATGTGAGAAACAATAAATGCAAGTGGGCCATAACTTTTAGGACCATCTAAAATTCTCTAACAGGGCGTGACCTTCTAAATTCTCTAGAAATCTTCATTATGTTCTTGTCACTCAAATGAAGATTCTGCAGTACACTCTTGTGGAAGTTTTAGTGGAACTTATGGAATATATTTCCCCAGAAGAGTGTTTAGAAACTTCAACTGATTTAAAGGTCAGCTGCTAGAATGCTTACGGGAGCAGAATATAAAGAAAGAATTACTCTGCTCTTGAAGCAACTACACTGGCTTCCAGTATGTTTCCGGGCACAATTCAAGGTGCTGGCTTTAGCCTACAAAGCCCTAAACAGTTCGGTCCCAGCCTACTTGAGGAACCGCATCTCCTCCTACCAACCCACTCGAGCCCTGAGATTATCAGGAGAGGCCCTTCTCTAGATCTCACCACCGTTGCAGGTGCGATTGGTGATAATGAGAGAGAGGGCCTTTTCGGTGGTGGCTCTACAGCGCTGGAATCCCTTCCTAGAGAGCTACTGGCCTTTCATTCACAAATTAAAACTTTCCTGTGGAGCCAGATAACTGCTGGTAATATTCATCTTTGAATGCTTTGTTGATCCTGATAACTGTGACATGACCTTATGAAAATGAAGAATTATTAGTCTTAGGAATAGCATAGTTTATTTTTACAAATAAACTCAGTGGCTTGAGATTAGGGAAACCTTTTAATGGTATTTGTTGTAAGTTATCAATTGTTGTATATAGGATATATGAATTGGGTTATTTTCTAAATTAGCATATGAAGTTTTAACTTATTATGCATTTTATGTATTGATATATATGTATTTGTGTTTTTTAAACTTTTGTACGCTGCTTTGAATCCCACCCAGGGGAAAAAGCAGGATAGAAATGAATGAATAATAATAGTAATTATTATTATTATTTGAAACACAGCAAGATTAGTACACAGCAAACAAGATCACTATGCTGGCTGTTACATTGGATCACACGTTGTACACTTCCCAAGTGTCTAGGATTGTGTGATGTATCGGTGGATAATGCATGCAGATCCAAGTAGGGTGGCCTTTTGCCGCTGAGAGATGGTAATTTTGTCAGCGCTGATTGTGTTTAAGTGCAGGCCAAAGTCTTTAGGCACTGCACCCAGTGTGCCGATCACCACTGGGATCACCTTTACTGGCTTGTGCCAAAGTCTTTGCAGTCCAATCTTTAAATCATTGTATCATGTCAGCTTTTCCAGTTGTTTCCCTTCAGTCTTGCTGTCACCTGAGATTGCAACATCAACGATCCATCCTTTGTTTTTTTTCATCACCAGCATGAGTTCAGGATTATTGTGCTCCAAAACTGTTAGTCTGAATTCGGAAGTTCCCGAGTAGTTTGATGTGTTCATTTTCTATAACTTTTCAGGTTTATGATCTCACCAGTTCTTGTTATGGGATTATTATTATTAATAATAATTGTTTTTGGATTTAATCATTTTTGGAAGTAAATAACACAATTATTTTTATATTTCAGTGCTCTAAATTTTATTCCAGGTCATTTTTTAAAAAAGGAGGAAAGTGTATGGGTGGGGTACAACAGTGGTATTTGTTCTACAAGTCTTTTGCTTATTTCAAAGATTCACACCCTTCAGTTATCCCTATTAACCCTATCCCACCTCACCTTACTACTCACTACTTTTTAAAATACCTCACTTTCTTTTTCTCCCACTTTTCCCCCTTTTCCTCAGCTTACTCAATTGCTGCAAACTAAATTCAAAAGTAAATTTGGGTAGGGAGAGGACAGAAGGGGATGCGTGAGGGTAGACTCTGGGAAGAACAAGCTAGTGTAGCCTTGCCTAGCTTTTGTGATCTACCTCTCTTGATTGTACTCTTATGCTCCTTTTCATCTATGAAATATTGCAGGGTATAAAGATTAGTGGTATGATAAAGTTATAAACTGACAGATTTATAAATCTGGGGTATTCTGTCTAGTTTAACTGTTGCTTAAAAATAATATGCAACATAATAGGCATAATTCAGATGCATTTGTAAGGCCAGCAAGAATAAATTCTAGTAATTGTACAAAGTCAAGAAAACAGCATAATCAAGCAAGTTTACATTTTTGTACTGTGAATAAAAATGAAACTGAGAGTCAGGAGCACATTTAGTAGCAATAATCTTATAAATCAGATATTTTGTTGGCTTGAAGTTCTAGTAATTGAAGATGGCTTTGATATATACTGCTGCCAGGGCAAAAGGCAAATATGTCATGGATTGCAGTTTATCATTTTGGAATATTAGGAATATGAATTGGCTGTGCAAAGAGTTTGTGTCATATAGAGAACTCATGGACTATGGTTACCGTAAATATGTGAGAATGCCTCAGAGTTATATGTATGTGTTTTGGGAATATCAAAGTTTACAGCTTCATGTTCTATGACTTTGTGGTCAATGGGATCAGTCCTAGCATCAAGCAGAGGAGAAAACTGGCAGGCCATATAGTTGAGGTGCTATGAAAGGGCAAGAAAATTGTTCATTATTTCTTTTATTGTTATTTTATTTTTATTACAAAAAACTGTGGTGTGGGTCATTGTCTTATGCCATAAGAATTTCACTCACTAAGTTGCATTCATCATGATTTGGATGCAATATGCCGTTGGCTTTCCTGCCTAAAGCAGCAAAATGTTTTGGACCAACCTTGGTTTAAAGAATGGCAGTGATAAAAGATGCCAATGAGAACATTATTATAATGTTCTATGAATGTGAAATAAGTGTTATGCGTTCTAAATATTCCTGATTTTTTTTTAAAAAAAACAAGCAATTGTTTATTTTACTGGGGCCCAAACAATGAGGAACTTTTCAACTATATGTACCAGTCAAGGATCTCCTAAACATCTAATATAAAAATTCTGAGCTTTTCAGAGGATTGTATGCTTTTGAGTGGGTGGGTAATTTGTGGTATGACCCAGGAGTCCAGCAGTAATCAGAAGCTGAGATTCAAGATATAGCAACAGGGAAGATATCAAGACCAACCACACTGTAGAACAAAACACCACAAATTGTTGATATCTCCCGAACTCCCAAAACCAGAGATACTGCAGACCCATGTGTCTGAGATCCATGCTCCCAGAGTAGTATTGACCTCCTTGAAATGAAGGCTCCAGGCAGACGTCTTACATCTTTAAAACTTGGATTGAAATATAGAGATTTTTTGTGTGTCAGAAGCAATTTGAGTCGCTATGGTGCGAGATAATTGGCTGTGTACAGGGACATTGCCCAGGGGATGCCCTGGATGTTTTACCATCCTGCGGGGGAGGCTTCTCTCATGTCCCTGTATGGGAAGCTGGAGCTGAGAAACAAATGTACACCCCATCTTGCGGATTCAAACCACCGACCATCAGGTCAGCAGTTCAGCTGGCACAAGGGTTTAACCCATTGTGTCACTGTGGCTCCTGGAACATGGAGTGATCCAAGATGAATAAAGCAGGGCTCAGTTAAAACTCAAGCCTGGTCAAAGCAAGATGCTCACTTGGAGCTCTCCCAGGTACTCCAGCAGCCACCGCATCTTGCTGCCTAGCTTCCTATGTCTGGAACATAGGAAGCTAGGCCCAAATGCAACAGTTTGTGTGGAATCACCACCTTGGCTTCCTGGTTGCCTCATGAAGATTCAGGATACCACTGAAAATACATAAATCTGTAATTTGCATTGAATATGTTGAATAGTTTCTAACTGCGAAGTTTTAATACTGTTGATATTTAATTCTGTTTTAATGTTTGTGTATTTTTATATTTTAAATTGTGTTATGCTTTTATGTTAGGCCGCTTTGAGTTCCCTTCAGAAGAGAAAATGTGGGATATACATAAATATAACAACAGGGTTGTTGTATGTTTTCCGGGCTGTATGGCCATGTTCTAGAAGTATTCTCTCCTGACATTTCGCCCACATCTATAGCAGGCATCCTCAGAAGTATGGTATGGAGAAACTCAGCAAGGAAGGTTTATATATATCTGTGGGAAGTCCAGGGTGAGTGAAGAACTCTTGTCAGTTGGAGGCCAGCGTGAATGTTGCAGTTAATCACCCTAATTTGCATTGAATGGCTTCATCTACTGGCTACTTTCTGCCTGGGGGCATTCTTTGTTAGCTGCCCCTAGCTCCCATGTCTCAGAGTGTTGCTTCTTATTTACTGTTCTGATTTTTGAGTTTTTTTTAATACTGGTAGCCAGATTTTGTTCATTTTCCTGGTTTCCTCCTTTCTGTTGAAGTTGTCCACATGCTTGTGAATTTCAATGGCTTCTCTGTGTAGACTGGCAATATAACAACAACAACTACTACTACTTGCTGTAGCACATTTAAGTAGTTGCAGCTGGTTCCTCTGAGAGAGGAATGCACAAGTTTTGGGAGTTCCAAGAACTAAATGCCATGCTGAATCAGAAGGCTGGGTCCATAAATACTCATGCACGCATGCTTATTTTCCTGTTAGGGATTACAGCTCCTTGTATCTATCCCAAGTGATTTTCCAATCAATCCTCATAAAGATTGCTCGTTCCTTTGAGTTCACTGAATGATCAAATGGAAAAGAAGGGAGAACTTTTCTTGCATCTCCCTCGTTCTTTCATCAGTTAAAAAAAGTTGAAATTGGAAGTACAGTAGAGTCTCACTTATCCAAGCCTCGCTTATCCAAGTTTCTGGATTATCCAAGCCATTTTTGTAGTCAATGTTTTCAATATATCGTGATATTTTGGTGCTAAATTTGTAAATACAGTAATTACAACATAACATTACTGCGTATTGAACTACTTTTTCTGTCAAATTTGTTGTAAAACATGATGTTTTGGTGCTTAATTTGTAAAATCATAACCTAATTTGATGTTTAATAGGCTTTTCCTTAATCCCTCCTTATTATCCAAGATATTCGCTTATCCAAGCTTCTGCCGGCCCGTTTAGCTTGGATAAGTGAGACTCTACTGTAATTGTTTTTGGATTACAACTCTCAGGATTCAACAAAAAGCATGACCAATAGTATGCCCTATAACAATGTCAGTGGCAAGTGGAAAAGTAGATTGTAGGTTATGGGGGTTATGGTCCTAAAGCTCTAGAAAAGAGAAATCTTTGTTAACTGGGAGGAACTGGAAATACAACACTCTTCCCAATCCAGCCCATTAGCCTTTGGAATTCTGGTGCTTTTATTTGTTATCTATTTTTAGAGACCCATGACATAAAATACTTCCTTTTGGGACATACATTTATAGGAATGACAAGCTTGCCAATTTTATTTTATTTTTTGGAAAATCAAAAGCTTCATCCTTGTTCCTAATTCAAACTGTGTAAACAATGGATTGGAAAATAGATAAGAGTCTGTTTGTTCCAGAGCTATTATATTAACATGTTTATGTTTATGTAAATGTATTATGGTTTTAAGTTGCCATTACTAGGGGATCAACAGTGGAGTAATCCTTCTCTGTAGTTAAACTATCTGGAAACTTTTATTATTTCTTGACAGATTGAAAACTGATTTGGGAGGAAGTGCTGAAAGGATTTCTTCTTTTTCATTGCAGTCAGGAATGCATCATCACTCTTTATCCAGTTAATGTGCTGTGTAATTTAAGCAAGTGACCCTAAAAGAAGTAGAGTATTCATGGTGCTGTTGAGAAGCAAGTGCCCACTGGGACCTGAGTCATACTTAGGCCATCAACACCCTGGTTGCCTTTTAGATTCTCACTCATAGAATTGCATTTTAAGTGACAAGCTGTTTGTGTGAAACTACTCCCAGCAGAAGTGCAGCAATTTTCATCTATTCCTGTTTTCATGGGAGAACAGAACAGCATGATGGTTGTTGCTGCTACTGTGGGGGAGTGGGTAGCATTTTACACAAATGGAAAGCCATGGGTGGTGCTACTAATCAGATCCTGCCCTGCCGTTAGACAGAGTGAAGAGAATTCCTCAGGCAGTGGATTTCAAGGGCCATGAAAGCCCAGCTGATTTTTCATGATTTTCAGCCAGTTCTTCGTGATTTTAATTTGCTATTGTACTTTTGGGAGTGTGGAAACATAGTTGTGGGATTTTCTGCTTCATGTGTCACCATAACTTGTTTGGCTTTTGATAATATGACACTAGATTTGGGAAGGTGAATTTCTTTTTTTTTTTCCGTCTCCGGAAGCAAACTGTCTTGGAATGGCCTTGAAGCTAATACACTGGTACCTCAAATGACAAAACATGTTACTGATGGGATATATGCCATGGGCCTGAGTGTTTGTCATGTGACAGTTCAAAGGCACTATCTCTTGCTGATAGTTGTAGTAACTGATAACTTTCAGACATGAGTGAACAAACACAGATTAATGGCTGGCTATAAATAGTTCTGTTGAATTTACCATCTGAATGATAACTCTAAAGTACACTTCTAAGAGTTATTTCACATGTTCACCAGGGAACAGTCCACAACCTGACCATGTGTTATCATTGTAGGATTGAAGAAACTTCCCTGTTGTTTATTCTGATGGTGTTTCAATAGCATCTGGATGAAGAAAGTGCATGAATAAAGGACAAGTCTTCTTCCCAGTTGTATATTGCTCATTGCACAAAGTGGGAAATGGTGACTTGGGAAGGAGCTATATCCATTTGTGCCAAACCCAAAGCTGGTCCTGCCATTAGACATAATGAGAGTACTTTTGGCAGCAGTTCTGGGAATCATGAAAGAAAATTGTTAATCATTTAAACTGTTATTATTGGTCTTACTTGCAGAGATAGAGAACAGCATTTATAGGCATTTTTGTCTCATGTGCCAAGTAATTTGGCCAGCTGTGAATATTGTGAAAGCCTTGATGGTAGGGACAGTTTGCTGTTCTGGTGCAAGCAACAAAATGTCCCCACTGGAATGTGTGGTTTCTCAGCTGTGCTTTACTGGGAAGCGAGGTGGTTGTGTTTCATAAAAAAGTTCTTACTTTTAGTAAATAATAGTGCATATTAGTGTGAATCATACTTCTGATTTCAGAATATTAGATTCCCTTTGAATGTTTTTGATGATGTTGTAGCAATATCACTATTGTCTTCTAGGTAGACAGGAAAGTGGCAGAGGCTATGTCATTATTTATCCTTCTGGTTCAGTGTGATGTGCTTCTGTGGCTGGCAGCATTTGCCTTTGACTCACCACTTCATCACACAAAGAAAGGGAAGTATCCTAGGACAGCCCCAGGACACTTCCTCGACAGAGCCGACTGGATGTTGTCACACAACATAATGCTACTTATGGCGGGCTCCATAGAGAAAGCGTCCTGGCAGCATGCTAGAACGCTTCCCAGAGAACACGGGAGGCTTCCTGTGTTCTTATCCTGAAGAATGTACGGAAGCTGGGTGGCAATGTTTTTCCCCATGTGATGAGGAAAGAGGCTCAGCAGACAATGCAGGGCAATGGTCCCCCCCCACCCACTGCCCCACGTATTCGCCACGCTGTGGGATGAATCCCCTTGCTGCTGCCCAGCTTATTGACCTTAGTGTGATGAGGCCCTCAGTCTGAGATCCTTTGCACCACCAACTAGAACTTTTTCAGTGAAGAATATCAGAGACTGAAACCGTGTTCCCTTAATATGCATTTTATATTTTCTCTCACTGAGATACCACTCTTATTTTCTGGTAAGTATTCTGAATCTCTTACAGACCAGCAAGTGACCTATAACCTAGGGCTGGAGTGTGGAAGCATGACACCCTCAGATGTTGGGGTCCAACTTTTATCATCTCCACTCAGTAGTCAGAAGTCATGGGAACTGAAGGCCAACAGACTCCTCACTCCTACTGAAAAGCAGGATAATTAAAAATAAAGAACAGATGTGTCATTTTGCTACTAAAATAGAGAAAATCAAATTTATTTTACTTTGTCTAAGGAGGATTGGCCCTGCACATTTATTTGATGCCATACATATACATACATACATTAGAAAATAACATATACATGAAAACCAAAAAAAACAACAGCAATATTAAAACAGTTGTTAAAATCATGTCATCCAGAGTCAAATCCAAGGCATTCCATTAGTCATTTCACAATTTCATATACTTGTATTGCACTAACTTGATAGCCAAAAGCTTGGTCCCATAACCAGATTTTTACTTTCTTCCTGAAGGCCAGGAGGGAGGGGGCTCCTCTAATTTTGCTGGGGAGGGAGTTCCATAGCCAAAGGTCACCACTGAAAAGGCCCTGTCTCTTGTCCCCACCAGCTGAGTATGCAAGGGTGTTGGGACTGAGAGCAGGGCCTCCCTCGACAATCTTAACCTCCGAGGTGGATCATAGAGACAGATACATTCGCACATGTAAGCTGGGCCAGAACCATTTAGGGGCTTTATAGGCTAAAGCTAGCACTTTGAATTGTGCTCGGTAGCAGACTGCCAGCCAGTGGAGCTGGTGCAACAGGGGAGTTCTGTGCTCCCTGTACCCTACTCCAGTTAGTGGCCTGGTTGTTGCCCATTGGACCACTTGAAGCTTCCATACAGTCTTCAAAGGCAACCCTACACAGAGCACGTTGCAGTAGTTTATTCAAGACATAACAAGAGTGCGGACCACAGTGGCCAAGTCTGATTTCCCAAGGTATGGGTGCAACTGGTGCACAAGTTTTAATTGTGCAAAAGCCCCCCTGCCCCTGCTGAAACCTGGGATTCCAGGCTCAACAATGAGTCCAGGAGAACTCCTAATCTGTGAACCTGTGTCTTCAGGGGGAGTTTAACCCCATCCAGCATAGACTGTAATCCTATACCTTGTTCATCCTTTTGACTGCTTAGGAGAGCCTCTGTCTTGTCTGGATTCAATTTCAATTTGTTCACCCTCATCCAGACTGTCACAGCAGCCAAGCACCAGTTCAGGACCTTAACAGCCTCCTTAGTAGCAGGTGGAAAGGAATAATAGAGTTGAACATCATCTGCATACAGATGACACCCAACTCCAAAACTTCAGATGATCTCTCCCAATGGTTTCATGTAGATGTTAAACAACTTGGGGGGCAAAACTGAACCCTGCGGGATCCCACAAAACAATGGCTGTGGGGCCGAGCAGGTGTCCCCCAACAACACCTTCTGGGAACGAGCCTCCAAGAAGGACTGGAGCCACTGCAAAACAGTACCTTCCAGACCCATTCTCGTGAGGCATCCCAGAAGGATACCATGGTCAACAGTATCAAAGCCCACTGAGAGGTCCAGGAGAGCCAACAGGGACACATTCCCCCTGTCCAGTCCCCGGCTAGATCACCACTAAGGTGACCAAAGCTGTTTCAGTTCTGTGTCCCAGCCTAAAGCCAGACTGTGCCAGTTGGATCCAGATAATCAATTTCTTTCAATAACACTTTATTTACTTATTTGAAAGTAAAGAGAGACTGAACTGTGTGATCCATATAAACCTGAACACTTGCTGAGCTAGATTGTGATGTTGTCAAATTCTACACTTGAGTTCTCCAAGAAATTCTGCCTCCTAAATTCCTCAGTTGGTTTTCTAAAAGTACTTGTGTTATACTTTGTGCAGCAGAGTGTGCATTGCATCTTAATGCCTGTACTCTTGATTTATTGTCTGCCATGTTTGTTTCCCTGTCTGGCGAGGTTTGGTGGGATGTGGGGGCGAGTAGCTGGATGTTGTTTTCTAGGAGCTGATTTTGAGATATCATCTGGAGAAGTCCTATTCGTTAGGCTGTCATTGAGATGCCCGTATCGGCATTCTGATTCTGATTCTAGTTTGTGTGTGTGCTGGTTATCTTTTCCTATTTTCTCCCTGCCATTTCTGTTATTATCATTTTAATTTAATATTACATTTTATGTATTATATTACATCTTGTATTGTTTTTATTTACAGATAAATTTGGTTACAACTTTGCCCAAGACTACTTTATAGACCTTTGTAATATACTAGCTGTGCCTGGCCACGCGTTACTGCAGCTTATGGGAATCATTTGTTGGCCAGGTAGAATAGCAGTGAATAGCCTTGCAGCCTCAAAGCCTGGCTGATTTTTTCTTTTAGGAATCCTTGTTTGGTGAGCTGAAATGCAACGGAATAGGCTTGCTGCTTGGAAGGCTAGATACTTGCGTTCTAGGGGAATGGTTTTTTGGGCTGCTAGAATTGCAGTGAATAGCCTCACTACTTCAAAGCCTGGCTGCTTGCTACCTAGGGGAATCTTTGGTTGGTCAGCTTCAATAGTACAAAGTAGTATCGCTGCTTCAAAGCCTGGCCACCTTCTACCAAGGTTAATCCTTTCTTGGTCTGGTTGAATTGCATTGAATAGTCTTGCAGCTTCAATTCCTGGCTCTGTTATAGCTAGGGGAATTCTTGTTTGGTGAGCTGGACTAGCACCCTCAATCAAAGAGCCGCTTTGAAGTCTGGCTACTTGCTTTGTAGAGGAATCATTGTTTGGCCAGCTTGAATTGCACTGAATAGTCTTGCTGCTTGCAAGCCTGGCCGCTTTCTACCTTGTGAAATCCTTGGTTGCCCAGGTTGAATGGCAATTAATAGTCTTGGTGCAGCAAGTATGAATGCTGCAGTTAGTCACCTTGATTATCATTTAATGGCTTTGCAGCTTCAAAGCCTGGATACTTCCTGTCTGGGGGAATCCTTTGTTGGGAGATGTTAGCTGGCCCTGGTTTTTTCCTGTCTGGAATTTCCCTGTTTTCAAAGTGTTGTTCTTTATTTACTGTCCTGATTTTAGAAATTTTATTGTTCTGTATTATTATACTACAGTAATTATTATATATTATATTATATTCTTCTATTATCTGCTTAGAACTTGATTATATGAGGCCCCTTCTACACAGCTGTATAAAATCTACACTGAACTGGGTTATATGGCAGCGTGGACTCAAGATAATCCAGTTCAAAGCAGATACTGTGGATCATGTGCCTTGGCATTCTGGGTTATATAGCTGTGTGGGAGGGACTTGAATCTACACTGCCATATAATCCAGTTCAAATCCGATAATCTGTATTTTATAGTCAGTGTGGATGATGCCTAAGTGCACTCTGCGTGTTCCCTGGGCACCATTTTGGCTGAGGGAATTGCTAGGATATGAAGTGGGCAGGGCCTAAAGGGGTGGGGCTTACCTTTCTGAGCCATTTCTAAAAGGGGAAAACGGCTCTTCCGCTTCCTCTAATTTGGGCTTTATTTTTCTAGGTTTTTTTTTGTTTGTTTGTTTGAAAGACATACACTGGATGACTATGTCTTTTGTGGCCAAATTGGGTGTGATTTGGTTCAGTGGTTTCGTTGTTTACCCCATCATAAAACGGCACATTACATTTTTATATATATAGATAGAATATTGTCACCATGTATAGTAATTATTTTCAAATAAATCTTTCCTGAATTGGGATTTCCTGTTTTTTGTCTGTTCTTCTTCTTTTGGGGAGCGGAATATTCTCATTTCATTTTTGTCACAGAATCATAGAATTGGAAGAGACCACAAGAGCCATCCAGTCCAACCCAAATGCCATGTAAGATGATATTTTTGTGAATGATTCTTGCTTTTTTTAAAATGTATTGAAGCTTTAATACAATATTTTCAAAGGATTAACCAGGAACATCTCTGCAAAATTAGAACAGTTGGAGGGCATGTTCTTCTGCTTTGCTTAGGCACTTTACTCGTTTTTTCCTCCTCCTTTATCTCCCACTCTTCCTTCTTCTGCCCTCCCTTCTGACAATTCCTGCCCTGCCTTAATAATTCACAGAGGCTATTCCTAGGTGACAGGTTTTGAGTCTAAAATTTCAAGGCTGAAGATACTTTTCATTTAGCCAGGATGGTAATGTGAAATAAAGTGAAAAACAACTCAGTGGGAAATTTATGTAAGCAAACATCACTTCTACCTTGTTGCCAGCAAACCAATTCACAGACGTTAACACCAGCTGTGCCAGTTAAAAAGATGAAATGTGATACTTTGTCTACGAAATTTTTGACCACTTTCCTAGGGTTAATACTAAGAGGTGGGGGCGGGAGCTGTCCTAGGATTAGGTTAGGAATACATAGTATTCTAATTTGTGTCAAGGAGGTGCTGTTAGGATTTTGGGGGTCCAAAAAGGATGCCGGAGTTTGGGGGGGGGGGGAGGAAGGCTGCCTCCTAAGAAAGAGAATGCAAATTGAAATATAGTTGTATAGGTTCCAGGAAAATCATGCAATCAGTCTCCATTTTTGAAACACATGACACTGCCTACAAATCATTCTCTTGGGCAAAATTCACAGGTAATTGAGTTGACATAGTACACTGGCCTAGGCCTGCATGTTGCAGCCTCCTCCCCACTCTCCTCCTTGAGCAGAAGACTGCCTGAATCATTGGGCAGTTGATAGGGCAGCTCCAGTAAAATTGGATATGGATTGATTCATTGAGGAAAAATATAGTTGGCACATCATTTAACACCAAATTAACTTGTGCCATTCACAGTTCAAGAATCAAGAGAGTCATCTCTTTTTAGCATCTTCTTTTCCTGTGGGCTCCATGGCTTTCAGCCCCATTTGTGTCTGTGACTGCCGTCAGGGTGGCTTAATACTCAAAATGTGGCAACAGAATGTGTGAAGTGTTGTTTATTTGCAAAAATGACACAGTAAGACATCGAATAGATTTGATTTTAGTTAATCAGAGGTATCAAAATAATGTTACACCAATGAAAACATATCCTAGAGCTCACATAAATTTAAGTTGCAAAGAGATCTTGTAGCACCTATGGGGCCATCTAAGAGAACCAAGGCTGTATATATACAAACAAACAAACAAACAAACAAATAAACCAACAAAAAACTACACTCTTCCCAAAGCTGGTGCTGGCAGACTTCATGATACATAGTGACATCTGATAAAACATCCAACAAAAGAGGTTCTCTTTAGGAATTCTCCAGGTCCTCCAGGTCATTCTATGGTATTTTTCCACCTCAGGTTATTATAAAGTTTTGTTTATACCACTCTGCAAATTTTCTAGGTCTTCCACTAAGACTTTATGGTAACTTTGAGTGGATGTTGTTCATTTCAATTGGATTAACTCTTATTCACATTTTCCTGTTTCCATGGTATGCTAAGGAATACAGGGGTTGTACTATATGGCAGAACTAGCAAGAAGTGTAAAGAGGGAGTAGGAGACACGGAATTTGTATTCAGAAGAGGATTTGGGATGAGGGAGACAGTATTCTCCATAGATGTACTGGCAGAGAGATGCTGTGACATAAACATAGATGTGTGTTGTTGCTTGACTGACCACAATAAAATTTCTGACAGACCATGGTAACTGAATGGAGAGGCTAAACAAAGATCTTGATTCAAGAGATATTCATATGATTAACAAATTGGATTGAGAACAAAAAGCTGTAGTGAAAGTCAAAGATGAGATAACAGAAGATTGAGAAATACAAAGAAGTGTTCAATTAGGATGTTTACTATTGCCATCGCTTTTTCATCTATATCCTGAGGACATCTTTTCAGCACTTGCTGAAAAGTGCTTGCTGATCTCATGTGGTGGTACCATTGGTAATGGAGAGATTATTTATAATGCCTGATCTGTGGATATGTGGGTAATACTAGTCCTAAATTTCAACTTACATATCTGCCAAACGGTATTCAGTAAATTCAGCAAAGTAAGTCATGATTATAGTCTAAAATAACAGTTAAGAAAATCTAGTTCATGGCAATTACAGGAAACAATTTACACAAATCAAGCAATACAATTGATCCAAAATTAAAATCTGGAACATGTTGGCAAATATACAGAAACCTTGGAATTAGTTTGGTTCCGAGGTATCTGTAGATTTCTTAATGAAGTCCATAATAGTTCAATAAAAAAGAGATGGCTCAATATAGTTTTTTTAAAAATGCTCAACTGGAACTTGAAATTAGCATCGAGACTGTGTGTTGTACAGTTTTACTTATTCTAGGTTCTCTTTCATGAACTTTAGCAGAGGCTGCCTTTAAAAAGAAAATAGACATATTTGAATCATGGATTGATCATAAGCTGTTAAGAATTTCCCAGACCAAGAGGATGACTAACAAAGAAGTATTAAAGAGAATGCATAAAGACCATGAACTAATAAAACACAGAAAATGCAGATAATCAAAGTATATAAATCATACAATGACACTAACAAGTATGGAGAAAGGTGCGTAGGAAGAATAACTTGTTGACTAAACGAAAGTGCTTTGGATATAATAAAGGCTTTATTTAAAAGGCGGCCACATCCAAAGACTATTTAGTCATCATGGTGACCGGAATCTGGTAGGGGAAGGAGAAGAAGTCTCTACTGAGCCACAAAATTTACTGGATGACAGTAAGAGTTATTTCACAGTGGAATATGCTAACGCAGAGCACAATGGAGTCTCCTTCTCTGGAGGTTTTTAGATAGAGTCTGGTTGGGCATGTATCGGGAGTGGTTTAATTGTATTTTTCTGCATGGCAGAATAGGGTTGGACTGGATGCCACTTGGTGTGATTCAGAAGGATCTCAGGATTTGGAAAAACTGTCATATAGCCTGGACCTGGGGGACATGAGAGAAGCCTCCCCGCAGGATAGTAACACATTGGCTGATCCTGTCAAACCAGAAGAGACTAGCTGTATGCAACCAACCAACCAACCAAACAAACAAACAAGATATCAGCCAGCATGCCAATGACTTAAATCAAGAAACAGCTTCCCAAGATCTACAGAGATACTCGTAGGAACACCTCAGCAAGCAAGAGTCCAAAAGCGACAGGTAAAAACCCAGAACCTCAATCAGTGGCTGATACTGGATGAGGAACTCCTTCCTGGGCACACAAAAGACTGGGCAACTTGGCAGGTTCTGAATAGACTGTGCTCTGGTACCACAAGATGCAGAACCAGTCTTAAGAAATGGGGTTACAAAGGGGAGTCCACAACATGCGAGCGTGGAGAAGAGCAAACCACAGACCATTTACTACAATGCAACCTGAACCCTGCCACATGCCCAGTAGAGGACCTCCTTACAGCGACAGCAGAGGCACTTCAAGTGGCCAGTTTCTGGTCAAAGGAAATCTAACATAATGCCAATTTTTTTAACTTTGTGGGTTTTTTTTAATACATTATAACTGTTTCTCAATTTGCTTCTAACAGAATAGATAAATAAGCCTGGACCAAAGCCATATAGACCTTTCTAAATCACATTCTTATTACCTTGGGTAGAACTTGCTTCTGTAACAAACCAATGTGTATCAAATGCTGAAATAAGCAAAACTCTTGGTTGATTTCCAGTCTTCTGTTGGGAATTTTTGACGTGTGATGTGTCTTCACAGCCCTTGTGGAACTGAAGGGATTATATGTGCCTTAGAAAAAGATATTCGTATTTCTGTTACTTATGGAAAACAGGCCACCTACCTTTGCCATTAGGCACCTTAATGCACGCTGCCATTCACGACCCATTTACTTATCTGAGTGCTGCTAAAATAAATAGTATGCAGGTGAGTTGTGGTTATGGGCAATATAATCTGTGGAGATGTGTGTGCATTATTCTGAATTGCTTTTGGCTCATTCTGATGATTCTAGGAATATTTTTAGTTAACAACTCTAAAGAAGGTTTTCTCTGAATATACATACTGGGCTGCTCTTTGCATACTGTAGCTATGATTTAATTGCTTTTTCTGCATTATGTTAAAAATGCAAGAGAAGGATAATTGAACTTCGTTTTCAATGACAGAAATTCACTGTTTCCTGCTTCCCTTCTCCTAATCAACATTTTTGATTTATTGCAGACTGCCCAGCATCCTCCTGACTCAAATTATTTTCACATTTCCTTAAGGTTAAGCTAGATATTTGTTGTGAATGATGAATGTGACTGTTTCTGTTGCCACTTTTGTTGTTGTAACTTTTGCTGTTGTTTTTACCACCTTCCTGCATCATTATTAATGTTGTTATTGTTTAGTTTGAACACTTTTTAGTACACTGGAGTGTGGGGAACTATGAATGAGTCTGACACTTACAAAGATGATCATAGCTGGCACAGCATTTTTAGCAGAAAAATGTCATACCTTCTCATAATTGCAACCAGGGTGTTTTTCCCACTAGAAACAATGCTTCTGATCTTTCAAGAGAAGCACAGCCATGTCTAGGATTGTGAAACAGGAGTTTTCCCCATCCCTATCTCTTTAGACTGAGGAATGAAAGTTCCTTGCTACTTGTCTGGATTCTGTTTGGAACAGAAGTGATACCAGGGGAGAGCAGGATAATTGAACTAACTACACCAGTGACACCATACAAGAGGGTGACATCTAAATGATTGTCTATACCAGTGGTTCTCAACCTGTGGGTTCCTAGATGTTTTGGTCTTCAGCTCCCAGAAATCCTAACAGCTGGTAAACTGGCTGGGATTTCTGGGAGTTGTAGGCCAAAATACCTGGGGACTCACAGGCGGAGAACCCCTGGTCTATACAATATTGGTTCAGTAATTAGCACAAATGTTTTATTTTTCTAAAAATAATACCCATCTAGTCAGATAGAACCACAAAAACATTTTCTGTAAACCCAGCTCCTGTATTAATGGATCTAGTAGGCTAAATCTCTATGTGAATGGACTTTTTGAACCTCCTGATGCACATGTGACCTAGTCAGGGTTGCCTTTATCATCCAAATACAATGACACCTCAAATCATGTGTTTTTGTCTGCACGCCTTAGAAACATGCACTGTTGTTGTTGCTGTTGTTGTTATATTGTTTTGTTCCTGTATTTATTTTTTTAAATAGTTGCTCATCTTTTAACTGACACTTTTTGATATTTTACTACACTATTGTGGTCTGGTCTGATACAGAAAGATGTTCAGTAATGCCATGAGCTACCACACTGCTGGGTAGCAACAATTCTAGTGATGGTCTGGTGTCCCATTGTGAAAACAATCAAAACAGTTTATTCATAATCGTGGTCCCATTTCAAAGATACCTACTTATGTATGCACATGCAAATATAGCTAATCAAAAAAATTAAAAAATAGAAAAGCAAACATTTCTAGTCCCAAGTGCTTTGGATAAAAAAAATACTCAGCCTGTCTCAGATTTCTTCTTTCTTACTACATTGCAGAGAAGAGCTCACTCAAAACATATTGGATATATGAGGCCAAACATCTACACATAAAGTCATCTATGAGTAATTTCTCCAGACCTTTCATGCATTTGTGACTGTCTAGTTGTTTCTGTTTATTTCTTACTTATAAGATAACCAGTATATTTTTAGAATTTGTCTATATATGTGTTAATGTACACTGTCGTTGTTGTTTTTGTATTGATTTATATCCCACCTTTCCTCCAATATTATGACTCAAGGCAGCTTACAGAATATTAAAACCAGAACAAATTAAAAACATCAGTAAAATATATAAATTTTGTTTTAAAAAAGCAAATAAACAATAGTTATAAGGAAAGCCAATCTGTGAGAGCCTTCCTTTTCATAAATACAATAGAATCTCACTCATCCAAGCCTCGCTTATCCAAGCCTCTGGATAATCCAAGCCATTTTTGTAGTCAATGTTTTCAATATATTGTGATATTTTGGTGCTAAATTCGTAAATACAGTAATTACAACATAACATTTCTGCGTATTGAACTACTTTTTCTGTCAAATTTGTTGTATAACATGAAGTTTTGGTGCTTAATTTTTAAAATCATAACCTAATTTGATGTTTAATAAGTTTTTCCCTAATCCCTCCTTATTATCCAAGTTATTCACTTATCCAAGTTTCTGCAGGCCCTTTTAGCTTGGATAAGTGAGACTCTACTGTATATCCCTAGAGTCATTTCCTGTGATCTTGATTATTTCTTTGATGAAAACTCAAGTGGAGCCATGAAATTCTCTTTGGCTCCTTGGTGCAACATATTTTGGAGATGGAGGTAACTGAGTGGATGGGTACATGATCTTGCTTGAGCTGCTAAATCAAACAAAAATAATGGGTTTTCCCTGCTTCACCCATTAAATGATTTAATTAAATTGCATTTTAATACTTTTTAAATAAAATATAAGAGAAGAATTGGTGCAATTTAGCAATGATTTCATAGAGAATGCCTAAACCAATATGTCTCATTCTTTGTGTTGCTGTAGGTATCAGAAGAAATATTATACCCTCATAATGAAGAGGAAGGGGCTCTCCAGGGAATGGAACAATATCGTGTTAGGAGACTCTCTTGCCGTAATCTCCAGCTTCCCCCCTTGGCATTCAGGCAACTGGAGCAAGCCGATTGGGACAGAAAGGGGGAGACAGAGTCCGTATCAAGGCCTACCAGCCTCTCACTGAGAACTCTTCCGCTTATTGCTATTACTGCTGCAGAATCTTCTAGGTAAGCATTGATTTGGCACCTGCTTCCTTCATTCTGTGTGACTATCAAGCGCATCTGATATCCTGGAGGTTGTTATTAAAACACTTGACTCTAAAGTGAAGAAAAAACATGGCAGCTCAAGTAAAAGGTGTTGCAATATCAGATTAATGGAACTCATGGCTTTGTGCTGGTTGCTTTGATGGTAGTGGAAGTGGAATCAACAAATGATTATATTCTGTTTCTAAATGCAATATGCTTCAGAGAGTAAAGAAAACAAATCTCTTCTTTCCTGGTGAGAAAGCCACTTGTGTTTAGAGATCTGGACTTCTTGTGAGTTTATGCAGGTTTCTTGGATAATGAAAAATGCAGACATCATTATACTGTGATCCCTTCCCTGTCTAATGTTACTGGGAAATTGTCTTAGGACCTCTTCACATGCCGTGGCGTTTTGCTAGCAGTCGCCAGTGAAATAGCAGGCGTGCGGGGCTCTTTCCCCCATCATATGGCGGGGATGGGACAAGGCTCATTGGCGTGCTGTCCCTGTCCCCATCAGATGGGCGAAAGGGCAGCAACATACATTGTCTGTTGACTTTTCCCCCATTATATGGGGAAAAGGAGAAGGAAGTGTGGGTACCACCGTTGGAGCTACCCAAAAAACACTTTCCCCTCTTGCAACTCTTCCCCTCCACTTTGGGAGGAATGTGGGCAGGGCCAAGTCAGCTTCATTAGATGATGCTCAGCAGGCACCATCCAGAAATGGAAAAAGGGGCCAAAAAATCCTAGTGTGAAGAGGTCCCTAGTCTTCTTAAAAATGCAACAGAAAACCTGGAATGGGATGTCTATATTTAGTCTCAGACATTCTAAGACAGTGGTTCTCAATCTGGGGTCCCCAGATGTTTTTGGCCTTCGACTCCTATAAATTCTAACAGCTCGTAAACTGGCTGGGATTTCTGGGAGTTATAGGCCAAAAACATTCGGGGACCCCAGGTTGAGAACCACTATTCTAAGAGTTCCACACTGGATAAAGCCGTGGGTCTGCTGCAAATATTACGCTAGTACAATGGTTCCCAACCTTTGGTCCTCCAGGTATTTGGACTTCAGTTTCCACAATTCCTAATAGCTGGTAAACTGGCTGGGATTTCTGGGAGTTAAAGTCCAAAACAACTGGAGGGCAAAAGGTTGGGAACCACTGCACTAGTGGATTCACATTTGAACAGAGTGACTTGATAACAGCCCAGTGATTTAAGACTCACAACTCTAATCAAGGCTGCACCTTTTCTGAATGCAGCTTGGCAGTGTTCATACTTGAATGTTTTTATGGGTAAATGAACAAAAAGAAAAGGTATCAGTTTACAGGTTCAGCCATGAGTAGTTGTGGTTTCAGACGGTCTTATAAATCAGGGGAGTGTTTGTGACATTTGGAGCAGCACTGGCAGCATCCTTTCTCAACTGCCTCATGTCTTACATGCTTCCTAGGCTTGGTAATTTGTGATGAAGAAAGAGGGGAATGCCAAT
Source organism: Anolis carolinensis (assembly GCF_035594765.1). Taxonomy (NCBI): domain Eukaryota; kingdom Metazoa; phylum Chordata; class Lepidosauria; order Squamata; family Anolidae; genus Anolis; species Anolis carolinensis. Next base: position 294,842,679 of record NC_085842.1, read on the forward strand.
CTAGCAGAGTAAACTTATCCATCATACCTGAAGATTCCTGAAAACCATGACATACATGAGGAAATTTAAATTTGAAAATACCTATCTAAGAGTCTTGGTCTCATGCATTACATATGAGACAGCTACATCCACCGATCAATATAGCATTGAAAATGCCAAATAAAATGTCAGACTTTAGTGACAGATAATATTTTGGAGCCCTGGTGAATGTCTTGATGCTTGTTTTAGGTATAGAAGAGGAAGCTTTGTAACCAAGCCTTTGCAGAATTTGTGAAATAGACATATATGAAATAATGTGCAATGTCTTTTGGAATGTCCTGGATTATGCTTGTGGATTATGTGTTTAATTGTGAATGTACTGGTTTTAATTGTTTTAATTGCTTTAATGTATTTTATAATTTTCTTTTAGTGTCCATTTGCATTGTACACTGTTTTTAAGGCATCAAATAGTTCGACAACACATCGAATAGTTGCCTATGTGTAAAGCCACCTTGGGTCCCCTCCGGAGTTGAGAAAAGTGGGGTAGAAATGTCGTAAATAAAATAAATGTGAGGAAAGGTAACACAAAAACCAAAATGCTTCGAAGGGGCATGTTGTGTTATTAGTGGACACGCTGATGCTCAATATTTTTATGCACTATTGTGTGCTGGGATAGTAGATTTATTGACTTAAAATAAGAATTACAACTTCAGCTGTTGTAATTAGCCTGGTTAACACCATTTGAAAATAGCTGACATATTACCTATGGCCTGTATTGTTTTGCTATGCTAGTAATACTGTAACACTATCTCTATTCTGTGGATCACATAGACCTTCAAAAAGAATTACTATGTATAGACAGTGTTAGACAAATGCTCATCCACACATTGTTTTTATTTCAGTAGCTCCAAAATTCTTTAAAACATTGATGCTTGAAATAAACTCTGCCTTGACCAGTGCTCTTAGTATGTTGGGCTGAAAGCAGCATAGTGCTTGATAACTCCTTTGGCCAAAGGTATTATTTGTTGTCTGCTTACCCCACTGAGCAGGAAGGGAAACAAACAATAACTTTGGGTTTATCCTAGTTCATCCTAGCTTCATGTTCCTCCTGAAAGGATATTGGAGGGCTGATATTCCAGTTCTATGTCTCCTACACTATCATAGCATTGACATCTTTGGCCCCATCTACACTGCCCTATAAAATCCAGATTATCTGCTTTGAACTGGATTATATAGCAGTGTAGACTCATATAATCCAGTTCCAAGCAGATAATGTGGGTATATGCTTTGATAATCTGGATTATATGGCAGTGTCAAAGGGGCCTTCCTTAACAATTAAGAAAATGCTGTTTACTCTATACTCAAACTCTTTCAGTTTAGTCTTGATTTCTGGGAAATGTTTATAGCAGAGAAAAAGGAGACAACCCAGTGTATATTATTACATGGTAACATTTAAAAATCAACATACTAATAAAAATTTCACAGTTCCAAATTTTTCTTTTCAAAACTAATAGATTTCATTCTTACTGTAGAACATTAGGATTTTAACATCTCTCCAGTAGATTCAGGATTTCTTGGCCTTTGGAAGGAAACACAGGCATACAGTATGCAGCTGGTATATATTGGAGGTGCAGACACAGACACAAATGCATATCTATAATCTGAAATTCTCTATTTTACCATTATCTCAGGAGTTCTGAAAAATCCATGCACTGTTTGGAAGTTTGTGGGCTTTGAAGGCTACAAAGAACTTTGTCTCTTTGATGTTGTAAAAGAAAGCCTAATGCTTGGGTGAAAAGTTGTCTTAGAAACTTGAAATACCAAGGGACTCATTTATGAGACTGGTTCTAAAAAATTACAATGAGTATACAGTATGTGGGATGTAATATGATCTGGTTTGTGGATCAGTTCTTCCTAATGGAGTTTTTCTTCTAACTTTGTATGACACATATGACTTTTGGCAATGAACAGAAACCCTATCAAGTTGTGATGCCTGTCACTAAATAGCTAATGATAGTACAAAATAGCCCTTTGAAGAACAGGATGGGTTTCTTATGGCTATTTGTCTGCTCTCTTTCATGCATATTTGTGAAATACACTTACCCACAGAATTGTCTATATGCCTGACAAGCTGGTGATTGGATTATTTGGAGTAATGTCACAGATATGTCAATATCTTTGTATGAGGCCATTAATGGCTCCACACTGCACAATTACAACAGTTAGAGCTACCTTAACTATCATGGCTCCATCCGAGGGAATCCAGGATTTCTGGCTCAATGACCTGCCTCAAGCCACAAGGAGAGGCGGGTAAGAAATAAAATTATTATATTATTATTATTATAATGATTATTGATGTACTTTCTGTTGATGTAATTTTCTGTTAAAGTGCTGGTTACTCTCCTGAATTAAAGCATGAGTACCTGACCAAGCTGGAATGCCTAGAACTCAATAGGAGGGTCCCATGATAGTATTACACTAATATTAAAGTACTAGAACTCTAAAGCATGAGTAATTGAACTTTCTATCATGGGGTCCTTTGATAAAGTCATGGGAATTTTAGCTTGATGAGGTACTAATGCTTTCTTCTGAGGACTTCAGAGGGCTTTTCTTCTTCTTATGGCATCCTTAGAACAGTCACATGGGGTTGTTTCAGGCCAGATATCATGACCAACTTAGTGTTAACATGTTAATCGAGAAATGATTTGGAACCTTAAACATTCAAAGAAAGTTTTTTAGATTTTTCATTCCTAGAAACTACCAAAAATAAGCATTTACTGGAACCTTCTAAGCACCGGGATGAGACTCTGCATCTGATCTTCACCAAGAGTCAAAATAAATCAATTGAAAATAAGGATGGAAAAAATATTCAACAATATGTTTTCAGTGAAGGGAAAATATGTTTTAGAGTGTTGAGTGACATTGACAAGACAAATTCTGGACTGACAAAAAGCTTCACAGTAAAAAAAAACTTATTCTGTACCAAATTTGCGTGTGTTGACATGGACATCAATTTTTTCTATAAAAGATATTGTTCTTCTATGGAAAAATATTTTTGCACATAATTTTTTTGTTTTTTTTTCCAAAGAAAATACTGCAATTGTGGACTTACTCTGCACAAAATTAGCACCTGGTTGTTTTGTACAGCAAATATCTTTTTTCTGCACAGAAAATATTCCTGCACACAAATGTTATTTTCTGCAACAATAAAAAAGGATTTGAAATTGTTGTCAGTCAAGGATTTTTCTTGCCAAGTTTTCTCAATACTCAAAAAGGTTCTTCTACCATTTCAGAAAAAAATGATTGTGACAACCTTATGTGAATTTTGCACAGAATTAATCCCAAACTGCAAACTGGCTTCAAAAACTGCATGGTGGGAAAAAATCATAATGAGGAGAAAATTTCTAAAATTACTCATTGCTTGCTTCAAAAAACCAGTCAAGAATTACATTATTCTAATAGAAATAAATCATTGTTCATTTTCAGACTGTCCTACAAAATAAGTCCCCAGGTACAATAATTTTTACACGGGAAAAGCATGTCATGTATTGGTAGTTTCTGCACATAATAAGTCCTGAACTACAAATGGCACAGTTTTTCAATATTTCCTCACCACAGGGGAAAAAATGGTTCAGATCACTTGCTGGTTTCTTTAAGAATAAAATTAGCATGATTAAATGCTGGGTGTTGCAAGCCAACATCATGTGGAGGTTGCATCTACACTGTAGAATTAATTCAGCTTGATACTACTTTAACTGCCATGGCTCAATGCTATTGAATGCTGGGGGTTGTAGTTTGGTGAGGCACTAGCACTCTTTGGGCAAGGAGGCTAGGAACATCGTAAAACTACATTGTAAAACTACAGTTCTCGTAATTCTATGAGCCATGGCAGATAAAATGCCATGGCAATCAAACTGTATTAATTCTACAATGTAGATACAGCATTAACACAATGGTAGCCATATTTCATTTTATTTCATTTTCCCCACACACATAGTTGCTAAGACAGCCTTCAAGGATAGTCATATAGCACAAAAAGCTGGAGGCAACCATTTTACACGTAACAGTAATAAAATTCCCATTGCACAAACCGAAAATCCTGAAGACCATAAACAAATAAAACAATTCTTTTTCAACTTATTTCCAATCCACAAGCAGCTGTTATCTTGTACAATCATTGCCACCTGATTAAAAAAAAGTGTGGCAAGCCAAATTAATACAACTGCCATGCCTTAATTTACTTTGAATGCTTTATAAACAAGATTGAGGGCAAAAGTAGAGGCTGCGTGCTATCAGGTTGCCTCCAAAGTTTTTTCTTTGGCTCTGAACTAAGGCTAGTGTTTACTCTGATCTTTCTCTTCAAGCACAGTGTGATTGATTTAATCTGATGTGAAATGTCTCGATAATGAGATGTTAGCTGAAACAACAGGAGAAGTAGAAAATATGTTTGGAAACAAGTAAGATGTGGAGAAAACACTTGCATAAACTTGTTCCTGTACTGGTGAGAGGTGATGCATTATAAACCTAACTAGGGTTTGTTTTAAATCTAGATGCCAATCAATAAGATGATTTCTGCAATTCAAAGACAAACCTAGATTTATTTATGTCTTTTATTACTGGCCCTTTGTATTAAAAAATTTGAAAATGTTACAAAAGCAGCTAGCATTAAAAGAATCGCCAAACTCACAAATAACCCAGTATGAGAAACACAGGCAACATTAATAAGATGTCATACTGTGATATCCTCACTAGAGCTTGATGATGGTATGTTTTGACTAGCTGGGGGATTCTGGGAGCTATCATTCAGAAATATTAATGTTTCTAAGTTCTGTTATTTATGCAGCCAAAATGGCAGCATCTACATTCAGAAGAAGCTCATAATTATGTGACTTTATACCAATGCTGACATGGGGATTCAGAGTGCTGCATGCCAAAAACATTTTCTGCCAAGAGAAACGTCTCTGGTAGCTCTGTTATTTTTAGCCAGTGAAGGGCCACTTCTTGGACAGCAACTCCTATCAGTCCTAATTAGTAATAAATGATGGGAATTGCAGTCCAACAAATATCTGATTGAATATATGATTCTACCTCTGTCCTAAGCCTTATTTATTTATTTATTTATTTGTTTGTTTGTTTGTTTGTTGCATTTCTATACTGCTTTTCTCACCCCTGGGGGGGGGACTTAAAGCAGTGTATAAAATTATAAATGGCAAAAATTTAATGCCAAACATATACATAAAAGCAATACATAATGTATCAAAATCAATAACATAACTATGAACTAAAACTATTAAAATTAAACAAAAACACATCATACATGGACATAAAACATATTAGACATTTTAAACATTGCACCAATCCCATGGTTATCATTTAGCTGCTTCAGTAGTACTATCACTCCTTGAACGCCTGCTTGCATAGCCAGGTTTTGAGTTGTTTTCTAAACACCAGGATGGAGGGGTCAATCTAATCTTGCTGGGGAGGGAGTTCCACAGCCAAGGGGCCACCACAGAGAAGGCTCTGTCTCTTGTCCCCACCAATCACTTTCAATGATGGTGGGATTGAGAGCAGGACCTCCCTGACCGATCTTAACACTAAGCCTTTCAGTACAGTCAGGAGTCTGTGCTTCATTTGTGTGTGATTCATCATGCAGGCCACTGTAAGTTTTTAAATTATGTGTTGTTTTGACTCTTCAGTCTCTGGCAACCCTAACACAAACCTATTGTGGGGGTTTGTGGGTAAGATTTGTTGAGAAGAAGTTTGTCTTTGCTAACCTCTGAAGCTGAGAGTGTGTGACTTGCCCAAGGTCACCCAGTGGGTTGTCATTACACCAGTGTTTCCCAACCTTTGGGCTTCCAGGTGTTTTGGACTTCGACTCCCAGAAATCTCAACCAGTTTACCAGCTGTTAGAAACTGAAGCTGAAACTGGGAGCTGAAGTCCAAAACACCAGAAGGCCCAAAGGTTGGAATTACACCATCCTGGCTGTCTTCTAGATTTATACCTGGCTTACCTGTGTTACTAAATGTACTGCTGCTGTGGCTGTTTGTTGCTGCTGATTGCTACTGGTAAAGTGCATTGTTTAAGATTTTCTGGGATAGCAATGCAATAAACAAACAAGCAGTAGACTTCATTGGAAAAAGTTCAAAAAATAAGCATATCTCAAATCAACTAGAAACTTGCAGTTCACTCAGGATTGATGAGCTTTCTAAGCTCTTCATTTTTTTTAGGCTAATCAAGATTTCAACCAAGTAACCAAAATGTGAAATACATTATGCTCCTGAATTGTTAAGCATGCTATATTTGATTTGTCCATCTTGTTACGAGTTCATTCTTATATACCCTGTTTCCCCGAAAATAAGACATCCCCAAAAAATAAGACCTAGTAGAGGTTTTGCTGAATTGCTAAATATAAGGCCTCCCCCGAAAGTAAAACCTAGCAAAGTTTTTGTTTGGAAGCATGCCCGGCGCCCGCCAAACCACCATAGCATGCAGGATTGGTAAATGTACATACCAGTTGTATGTGGAAATAATGGTAGTAACAAGAAATTCTTGACAGAAGTCACAGTTTGTCTGGTTTAGTTATGTTGGTTTGTGATGACAACTACTGTACAGTATAGAATAAACGTTCATTTTTTTGTTCAACAATAAATGTGAATTCTTCTTCATGGAAAAATAAGACATCCCCTGAAAATAAGACCTAGCGCATCTTTGGGAGTAAAAAAATAATATAAGACACTGTCTTATTTTCGGGGAAACACGATATGTGTAGACAAAAGAAAATATAACACAATGTGTGTGCTGAAGCTGCAAAATACTTTCTAATTTGAAATACCTTACTAACTTGGACAATTTGTCTTTCTCCCTGAAAACTGTGTTATCTCCCTCTGTGTAAGAGGCAGCAGCGTGGGTAGAGGAAGCGGCCAATTCTGTCCAAACTGAATCCCTTCAGTCAGTTTTGATTGCCAGTTAGTCACCTGGAAAGCAGCCACAGACTTGTTGGCAGGAAAGAATGAATGAAAACTGTGTTGGTTTTGGACATAGTTGATGAAGGAGGTTGGAGTAGAAGTTAATTTTTTTTAAAGCTGCTAGGTTGGCTGGATATTTGGGAGCTTGGTGTTCATCTATTCCCTCATGCACTCATATGATTCCTTCCCAACTTAGTACATTTGTAAATAACCAAAATGATTCAAACAAGAGCAATCTCTGGTACTGTTTCCTGCCAAGCTAATGTACTCTTCGAAGGCTACCCTAAACTTCCAGCTATTACCTGGAGTGAGAAAGGAGAGAAAACATGCTTTGTTAGGGCTATGTACAACTATTCCAGAAACTGAGTTGGCAATTTGAATCCATCAGTGGCATCACTAGATGGGGTGCATTAGGTACAGACCACATTGGGTGACATTACAATACTGTCTATAATTTTTGTCATCTTTCAGATGGACTTAATACAGAGCCAGCTGGTTAGATCAGGATGCTTGCAGAGCAGATCCCCTAGCTTAGAGGTAAACAGGGATCCCTGAAATCTCAGCTGGGTAAACAAAGGGGTTCCATGGGCATGACACTAGAAGTTACTACACTGGACAACATCAATTCCGGTGGTACCATTAGAATCCAGTCTTGATTTGGGCAGCAGTGATTTGAAGTCATTCTGCCATGGATCCCAAACCTAAAGCAATCTTTGGAAATCTGGGCATTCCTTTTCTGACATGTACTGGAAAAACAAAAAGGCTATAACATCAACATCGTTTTGTTTTTCTTCCACATCTGCATAAAAGTGGAAGCTGTGATAGGTCCCAAAAAGTATTAATTCTGCTAAATTGCAGACTGGTAACTTCAGTAATTTTTATGCTCAAAATAGAATTTTCCCCCAAAAGAAAAATATACATTTTAAAGACCTGTACATCCAGTCTTGCAAATTCATACTTCATTTGTCCTAGTGCTGTCTCTAGGGTTGCCGTATTGAAAACTCGAGTGGGCCCTGTATTTTTAAGAATGGGAATTTTAGCAAATTTTGTCTTCATGCAGCCAGGTAATAATCAACACCTGCTGAAATTCACTCTTGCATAACCATTAAAGAAACATATGTTCTCTCTACAGTTTTTAGTTGAAGGATGTTAGCCCCATTTGAGTGAACCTTCCTAGAGCCATTAGAACACGGTCAGGAAATATGTGACTCTCCAGATGTTGCTGATCATCTGTTTCAAGTCCCTATATTGCCTTAGCCAGCAGAGGTAATGACCAGGAATGATGGCAGCTGAAATTTAGCATCTGGAAGGCCACACAATTCCCACTCCTGTTTTAGAGAATATTAACATGCTTGACAATACAGAACAAACTATAAAATAGATGTGCCTTGTGGTTAAAATAAATATGCTTGTGAATGTAACAGAAAAGAACAGTCTAAGAAATGTGGAGAAGAACTAAAGGCACGTTAATCACACTGAGAATAAAAAACAGTAAGTACGTGGACCAATTAGGGAAGGAATGAGGAAAGACGATATTTCAGTACCAAGCCGTCTTTTAGGTTCTTGGAAAAGGGTGTTTGGCAAATATATAGAAATATATATAGAAATTGTTTAGAATTGTTCAGGTGATATTATATATCTAGTTTTGTGTGGATTCTGCAACAATGTGTGACTACTGGGGATTAACATAAGGATGTGCATAAGGATGAACAAATAGGGTCACTTTTATTATATGTCCACTTCACCTCTCACTTTCAAGTTAAAAAGTTCTGCAAAGAGCTTTCAACACAGCACTACACCCAAACCTCCCACTGGCAAATAATATATGAATCTATTTCCAGTATCTAATATTAATATGGGAATTACAGAAAGAAATATAAACTTGCTTTTAACCATGTGGAGAAAGAGCCTTTCTTTCGCCACTAAGTGACCACATAAGATTCCCACACACTCAGGTTTAAGGGTCACAAGCAAATGGCATGGCTTTTGGTTATGTCTTTTAAAAGCACTACTTCCTATTTGATCTTTTTCAAGCAGTAAAATTACCCACCTGCAAAATTCAATTTCATGAGTACAGAAAATGCTAAAATCTTTCTTCCTGTTGATGTTGTGTGTCTTTAAGAAGTTTGAGCTACACAACCTCAAGACAAACTTACGTATCAGAGGTATGTCTTGACAAGAGTTATTTGCCCTCCTCTGTAAGTCTTGTAAGACCAGTGTTATATAGTTTCTAAAATATACTGTATACTGATACTACTGATACTAGTCTGGTTGAAAGTGTGACTTGCCCAAGGCCACCCAGTTGATTTCCATGGCATCCTTTTATTCCCAGATGCTTAAATCTGAACATCTGGGATCCATTACACTAGACTGAAAAATAAAATTACAAAACAAGACAGCCAGTTGTATTTAAGTACTGAAACCTATTATATGTATTGTATGCTTGACAGGGAAATGTATACTGTTAGGAAAAGTAATATTTCTGTCTGAATGCTGTGTGAATCTTAATTGAGTCAGACTAAACACAGGGATTTCAAATAACTTGTCACAAAATTCCTAAGTCATCTCAGATACCTAGTAACTACCTCCTACAAAACTCACAGAAATAATGCTGCATGCAATTTCCACCCTTTCCCCGTCATTTTACAGAAGTTTAATAGGATAATGTCAATTCTGGGTTTCTTGTTTACCTTGGAAATGGAAACTGTGTGAATAATTGGAATGCACATAAAGTGAGGAAAACATATCCCAATAAACCCTCAGTTTCTTGAAGCAAAGCTTTTATGAAAGACATTTCCTTTGTTTTAAATATCCTTTCTGTCTCCCAGTATGGAACTCAAGGCAACTTACAGGATACATTTAAATTTTGTTTTATTATCTATTAATTTACAGTATTTATGTATCGCCTTTCAGACCACAAGAGGTTCTGAGGAGATGGAGCAGTAAAAACCAATTAAAACATTACAAAGACAAACAGTTTTGAACCATTTATTTATTATTTAAAACTTCATAAAAGCAGTCTAAAAACAATCTTACAATCTGTTTTGAAACAGTTAAAACAGCAATTTGAGGCACTAGCTGCCATGTGGAACAGCACTGTTTGGTTGCTCACCCAAACCTGCTGCTTATGTGTCTTCTACCTCTGCCTCCCTCACTTTTCTCTCTAGACACAAAGTGGCTCACAACTGAAAAAGGCAATACAATTTAAAACCTACAACATATAAAATTTAATTAAATACAGAATTATTAAAGCAAATCAGTTAAAATCTCATTAAACAAGTTAAAACTGTCAGAAAATCAAAACACAATTTAAAAAAACCCTACTGCTCATTCTTAAAAACTTTCTTCTTTAAAAGCTTGCCTGAATACAAAGGTTTTAGCCTCTTGTTGGAAGTACAACAGGAAGGAACTTCCAGAGTCTAGGAGCAGCCACTGAGAAGGCAATCAGTCTAACTTCTTTTGGTAGGGAGTTCCACAGTTGAGGCGCTGCCAATCTAATTTCATGTGGTGTTGGGACACAAATCAGGCCCTCATAAGAAGACTTCAGATTTCTGACAGGCTCATATGGGAGGAGGTGATCTTTCTGATATCTTGGGTCTGGGTCATTTTAGGACTTTGTAGATAAACACCTTGAAAATCAATGTAGGTCTTGCAAGAACAGTGTTAATATGGTTTCTAAAATGTATACTTTTGGCTGCTGCATTTTGTACTGGCTTCAGTTTTCAAGGGCAGTCCCACATGGAGTGCATTACAGTAGTCTAGTCAAGAGGCAACTGCCATCAGATCTGCTTTCCTCAAGAAGGGCACAGCTGATCCATCAAGTGCAGCCGGGGAAGGATGCTCCCGGCCACTGCAGCAATCTGGTTTTCCAGGAGCGCGCTGAATTCAAGAGCACCCCAAGCTACAAACCTGACCTTTCAGAGGGACAACAACCCAATCCAGAATTGACTGATTAGTTTTCCTACTGACCAGCAGCACTTCCATTTTGTGTATATTGAGCCTCGGTCTATTCACCCACCCATCCCATTCAGTCCTTTCCTGCATCCAGACAATAAAGTGCTACTATCCCAGCTTCCTTGGCACCAGCTGTAAAACAGAGATAGTATTGTGCATCATCAACATGCTACAATTTCATTCATCTGCTCACAGGGGTGGTGGGATTCTAAGAAGTATTGTCCAAGAAATTAACTTTTCCAAATTCTGTTCTCCACTGACAATTGGTGACTTCCAATCAGTGGAGCAGTTTATGGTTCAAATTTTTACAGGCTCTGTCCAATTTCTGAAGCTATTTTAGAATTCTCCATCTCACTGCCATGGGAGCCAGCGGCCTCCACTGCTCTTCTCAACCCCAAAGATGGAAGAGTACTATTGATTCTTCTGTACTCCAAATAGATTGGAGGGGGAAAAGCAAACTAGCAAAACAATAATTAAATTGTGAAGGAGGAGTAAGAAAGACACAAACATATGTGTTTACAAGTGCATGCAATTTTTGAGTCTCCCAGTCTGCATCCCCTGTGTTACAAACCAGCGTAATTGTCAGGTCTTCTGAATCCATGTACTTGCCACATATAAACTGTCTAACAAACAAGAGATGAACATTAATCAGTATACGAATAGCCAAGAAATAATTCATGTTTACCAGAATGAACAAATAAATCTTTAGGAAAGAATTCTCAGAGAGTGCACTTTTGAAGATACCATGTCATCACATTAAAAATATATTCAAAGCCGACAAATAATCAGTTGTAAACAAGTACAACACATCTTACATATTGTGTCGTGCTCAAGGGTAACAACTGACATGAATGCAAAATGACATTACAGTGTATGGTTTAAAAATTTTACACCAATGCCTGTTCTTGCAATAATCTTAATGCTCAAATAAAATCACCCTCTTCATAATGTATTAATTTCGTAATGCCTTTAATTAAAAGTCTTCATATGACGAATCCTCCTGGATCAGACCAAAGGGCTGTATTTAAGCATTCTCTCCCTTTCAGTGGCCAACCGGTTACTCATGGTAAGCTCACAAATATAAGCAAATTGCATTCTTTCAATCATGTTCCCTAGCAACTGTGAGTGGATGGTACTTTCTCTGATAGTGGTGGTATTTGTATAAACTCTATGCAGATGTAATGGATACATCATCAGAGTTAATTTTCTAAATCTATAGACACACAAGTTTACAAAGAGAAGCAAAAGTGATCTGAGGTTTTGTATATGTGTTTCATATGTTTTTTCATTATGTCACAGAAACTAGATGCTTGCAGCAATACTTTTTAGTGGAAGATAGAGCACATTATATTAATATTATTCTCGAGTGTGTGTTTCTAAATCTCTGGGTTCACTATTGATCAGTTGCTTTACATCTGATTTTTTAAAACCTGGTCCTTATTTTTGCACATGCTTAAAAGTGTTAAATTTTGACATTCTTATTATTTACATTTATTGAATTTATTTAAAAGTTACTTTAACTGAAAGGAAGAATAAAACACCTCTGACCTCCATCAACTTTCTAGGTAATTGCCGGTTCCCCTGCAAAACAGTTCCTGATATCTACAACTTTACTACAAATATAAAGGTTTATCCAAAATCCACCCTGCTGTAACTTAAGTCCATTTGGTCTCATTCTCTGACATTATAAATAGCAGATTCCCAGATTAGCTTAGTGTTTATACCGTATTTTATTTATTTATTTTGGTTATTTAAAATTTAATGTTTATTTTACTTAAGTGGTATTTGTCTTTACTGTTATAATGTAGCACAAATCCTATGTAAAATCATACTACGTATTTTTGACATTAATATTGAAATCTGAAATATATACAAAAAGTCTTTACTGCCGAGAGAGTTTAAAATCAGCCAAAATAAATATGAGACTTCTGTATTCAGACTTCTTTAGGAGATTGTTTAAAAGTTTGATTGTATTTTCTTAGAAAGTTCCATAAACCATTTACTAAGTACCTCTACTAATCATGGCTCTTTTATTGATGATTGGATTGATTGAAAATTACACAGTTCTAGGTTTCCTGACAAATAGAGGAAGAAAACATGGAGGCAGTGACAGACTTTATATTTCTAGGCGCGAAGATCACTGCAGATGCAGATTGCAGCCAGGAAATCCGTAGACACTTATTTCTTGGGAGGAGAGCAATGGCCAACCTTGATAAAATAGTGAAGATAAATAAATAAAATAGTGCTGGAGGAAAATCCTCAGAGTGCCTTGGACCGCAAGAAGATCCAACCAGTCCATCCCCCAGGAAATAATGCCCACTGGAGGGAAGGATATTAGAGGCAAAGATGAAGTATTTTGGCCACATCTTGAGGAGACAGGAAAGCTTGGAAAAGATCATGATGCTGGGGAAAAGGAAGGAAAAAGGAAGAGAGGCCAACCAAGGGTGAGATGGATGGATGGTATCCTTGAAGTGACTGGCTTGACCTTGAAGGAACTGGGGGCGGTGACGGCCGACAGGGAGCTCTGGCGTGGACTGGTCCATGAGGTCACAGTAGGAAATGACTGAACGAATAAAGAAGAAGAAGGTTTCCTGTAATAAATCAGCCTTTCAAATGAAAGGTATCCATGCAAATGACAAAAGAGGTAGAACATTTTTAGAAGGGAATAAGGCTTTAAGAATCTTATTCCCACCTTTGCTAACCATTTGAAGATTATCATTGGCCAATGTGGCTTCGCTTCTTGAGGTCTACAGTCTCCCCTCTCTAACAGCAATAATTTTATTCGATTTTGGCCAGTAGGCTGATACGACGTCAACAATGTTAGAAAGAAATTGCTGGCATCAAAATATTCCAGGTGATTGCCATATTTTCCTGTTCTTCTTCCATTTTCTTGTTGAGTCACTAAGTATAATCACTGCCAAAAAGACTGTGTGTGTGTGTGTGTGTGTGTGTGTGTGTGTGTGTATGGGGAGGGCATTCAAATCCACATCAAGCTGTTGGAGAGACAGATGTGACTCGCAGTCCTAGGAAAGGCCCTTGGAGCATAAAAATAAATGAAATGGCAAGGCTCCCTGATCTTTAACTTTCCACACTATACTCGTCTGGCTTCCCACTTATTTTCAGAGCAGATGCTGTCCCGCTGAGCTGCAAAGACACAAACTCAGAAACAGCTTTCCCTTTGAATTCATTTGTAGTACATTTTGTTATGGCCCCAAACACACGTTCTGCACTTCTGTCTTTCTGCAGCTGTGAGCAGCAACCCCACCTCGAGCTTAGTGGCAGAGCCAGAAATATGAAAAGTATATACTCATTTTGAAAATTCTGTATCTGCTTAAATAACCTTTTATTTAAGTTTTGTGTGTAATATTAATGCATGGCTTCTGATGCTCAATTTATGGTATGGTTCATTTGAGGCAGTCTTCCAGATGAGTAATAGCCAAACGACAAAGAACACTGGAATTAGCAACAGGAAATTACAATTAGAACAACTGAAGTGGGAAGGCCAAGGGGAGGAAGAGGGAGTACTGCAGGAGTTAAAAATACTTTTTAACCTTACTAAATTTGTCATGCATTGCATGTGTTTGTGACATCCATTTTCTAAAATGTCTTTAGCAGCAGTTTCAAGAAAAACCCTATCCTATTCCAAAATTCATAGGTCCTCATAGGAAGTACCATCTTTTTACAAAAACTTCATGTGAGGATTTGGAAGGGGATCCTGAGGTGGAAATGGATGCTGAGGAACCGGTGGTGGCGGAGGAGGTTGGCATAGACTGGGCACGGGCTCCGGAGGATCTTGGGGAGGAAACTGGGTCCATGGATGCTGTGGACGCAGGAGAGGCTTGGATATCTTCAGAAGTAGACCCCACATGGTCTACCTGGAGGAATGAGGGCAGTTCCACAGGTGTGGACAGAGTTGGGTGTGGACAGGGTGATCTTGATTCTGATGAGGAATTTGGGACACCTGATCCTAGGGTGTTGGCTGTTTGGAGCTCAGATTCTAATGAGGAACTTGGGACACCTGACCCTAGGGCGTTGGAAGTTTGGACTCCCAAGGAAACCTAAATAAATTGGGGATTTTGGCCACTATTCTTTACGTGTGGCAAGGTGTTGCTGGGCACCATTGGGTTTCCTGTACGTGATTCTTAAGAATGGCTTGGGACTTTGCAACTGATGTAAGTTTAATCCGGGTTATTCTACAACGGAGGGCTGGAACTGTGTGGGTTTTCTTTGGACTGCATTGTTATTACTATTTTGCATTAGCTGCTGTTCGCCTCCGTTGTCTTGGCTTTTTGTGCCATCCCGTGACGTGGACCTTGCTTTGACTACTTCACCCCTTGGACCTTGGACTGGAACTCGACTTGGCATATCTCTTCGCTCCCAAACCCGGCTTGGTTTCGTTCTCATCTCCGTGGCTGTCTACTGTTGCTGACTGCTGGCTTCGTCCCCGACTCCGACGCTGTTTCCTTATCCCGACTTCGGACCGGCTTGACTATGTTACAACGCTATGCTCCTTTAATTCCTGGCTTGGCTTTCATCTCCACAGTGGCTTGCCGCTACTTCTTCAGTGTTTTTCAGCTTAGTTTGCTTGTGCCGTTTTTGGCGAAGAGCTTTAGCCCGGTTTGGGTTTTTGCTTTAGTTTTGAGATTTCTACTGTACTTCTGGGTTTTGGGGAAGTTTTGGGGGTTTGAAACTATTTACCATTGTGTGTTTTGCCATTTTAAGCCCATTTTGTGATTTTGAGCTGAATTCAAGCGTTTTAGTTTTAATCCGGATTTTATCTCTGGATAATCCGGATTATACGCCAGTTTGTTCTTTTGGCGTTTTCTCAGTTTTGACTGCTTAATAACACTGGAAGTTAAGTGTTTAAAGCTTCTGAACAATTTACTGAACCATTTTTGAGTTAATTAATAAACTATTTTGCTCTCAGTTGGCATCTGACCTTTGACACCCTGTCACACCATTTTCCTTGTGGACAATAAGTCATTAAGCTTAGGCACTATAAATATTAAATAGCACAAAAGTAAAGTGCAATTATAGTGAATTCTCCTTCTCTTCTTCTTATGTGGGGCTGCCTTTAAAGAGCACTCAGAAGCCTCAGCTGGTGCAGAGATCAGCAGCCAGGTTACTAATAGGAGCACTGTATAGGGAGAGAACAACTCCCATGGTATGGCAGCTCCACTGGCTCTCAGTTTGCTACCGGGTGAAATTTAAAGTGCTGGTCATTACTTTTAAAGTCCTTAATGGTTCAGGTCCAGACTACCAGGCCAATTGCCTATCCTCATTTGAACCTGCCCGGTCACTGTGATCATCAGGGGAGACCCTCCTCTCAGTCCTACCCTGTCTCAAAGTCAGTTAGTAGGGATGCCTCTGGAACCCCCGCTTCTGGAACTCCCTCCCGAAGGAGATCAGAATGACCTCATCACTGTCCTCCTTTAGGAAGCAAATAAAAACCTTCCTTTGTATTCAGGCTTATGGAAATGCAAATGGTTAAAGATGCGGCTTTATGAAAGAGGAATGTAATATGGACATGGCATTTAACTCTGTTTTATTGATATTGTTTTATTTTGTTGTTATTGTTTTTCTTGTTATTTGTATAATTGTTGAATGTGCTGTATTGTCCATTGGAATTTTGTTATTTTATGGTTGCAATTTTTATAGCATTCAATGTTTGCCTTTTATGCTGTCAGTCACCCTGAGTCCCCAAGGGGAGATAGGGAGGGATAGAAATAAAGTTTTACTTACTTACTTATCCTTCGTCTGCTCTTTCCCTGAATTAGTCTGAACAGATTTTCAAAACACATTTCTACCATTATTTAAATTTCTTAAAAAATATAATTTCTCCAAACCCAACCATTCTAAATAATGCATTATCAAACAAAACATAACATGGACCTAAATGAGGGATGGTAAATTGGAGTCTAGTGGGAGGGCACACTAAAACCTTTGGTTCCTTTCTAACTCTAAAAGGCTTTGTTGTATCACTTTTGTCACCATTTGGGGTGATGCTATGGTAATTCCAACTACTTCTTGAGCTTTTTAATTTTTTTCTAGTTTTAGTTTTATTGTTGCATTATGAAGTTTCCAAAATGTGGAAACAGCATACAAAGTTTTTTCAAATTGTTTACTAGCTGAAAAATAGCTTTTTTTCATCCGAAAAGGCCCCATGGTCTTGGAGGTAGTCATTGAGATTCCAAAGGCCTTATCTGCCCTCCTAAAAGACCATATGGGAACTCTGGGCTTATAATCCCCACCATTGCCTAAACCCAAAACAGGATCCAATAGCCTCTTTCATTGAGTTATAATACTATGATACGACTCTATACTATGGAATCCTGCAGTTTGGTGGGGCATTAAAACTCTCTTCCAGAGAGTTGTATGTTTTCTCTCCTGGCATTTTGCCCACATCTATGGCAGACATCCTCAGAGGTTGTGAGCAAAACAGATGTGGGCAAAACAGGAGAATACTTCTGGAACATGGCCATACAACCTGGAAAACATACAACAACCCTGTGATCCCGGCCAACAAATCAGTATAAAAATGTTTTGATTGTGTGATGTCAAAGACCTCAATCAATTGTCAAATGATTGCACCTGAACGTTAGAAAGAACTTCCTACCTATGAGAGCTGTTCAGCAGTGGAACTCTCTGCCCTGGAGTGTGGTGGAAGCTCCTTCTTTGGAGGCTTTTAAACAGAGGCTGAATAGCCATCTGTGGGGGTGCTTTGAATGTGATTTTCCTGCTTGGACTGGATGGCCCAACTCTCATGATTCTATGATATTGCAATATATATTTACATTTTATTTATTCAATGAGTCAACTTTAGTTTGATTTGGTTGATGACTATAGTTTACTAAACTGACAGCTTGTTATCAAGTAGGGATAAATATTCAATAGGAACTAGTAACTAGAGGTATTTTTCTGAATATAAATATATGAAGCTATATCGTAATGGGCTACAGTAATGATTTATTTAATCATTTGATATTCTGGCAGCTGGCAATCAATCAGGCATGACATCAAATATGTGGCTGCATTTAACATACCCTTTTAAAAAAAATGAAATAGCATCTGCTCAAGGGGTTGATAATTATTGGAGTAGGGCAGACAGGGAAGGAAATATTCTGTATTCTTGGAGAATATTTCACATTCAAAGCTTCTCTTATCTTTTGGAGGAAAACTATCATTAATGCACATCGTTTTACAAGCTACAGCATTTTATAAATTTTGATGCATTCATGGATCAAAGTTCAGACTATTTTGTATAGTGATTTAACAACATCATTCCATCATGAAAAATTTACTTGTTTTGTCTACCACTCCTAAAATTCATCAGGCTGTTTTCCAAGCTGTGTTAAAGTATTTTTGTGTTTAATTATATGTTTGGTAGCAGCTGTGGCTAATGCAATTTGATTTTACGTTCTTGCTTAAGATGGCAGTGAAGTGGAGTTGTCCAATCTTTTATTGCATGTGATGCCACATCTTGTGGCTACTACAGTAGAAATTACTGATTTTGTCACAACAGCTGAAAATGTATTATTATTATTATTATTATTATTATTATTATTATTATTATTATTATTATTATTTATTCCCACTTCTCCTTGCAGCTTGAGGTGGGGTACAACATAGTTAAAACAGTAAGCTAGAACTACGAAGGGAGCAGGTGGCATATCGGGTCAAGCTGGTAATAATAAGCACTTCTGACTGTTGCATCTACCTGGGCTGACATTTGGAAAGATGGATCCAGCCAAGCTGTGAGCATAATCTTTCTGATTGGATGCCGAACCTCCGATTGGTTCAAGAAAGATTCCGAACCTCCTACTGGTTCAAGAAACATGTGTTATGAAAATTGTCACCCAAATCTTCTGAGAAACACCAAGTTTCCCATTCCTTCTTTAGTGGAATTAGAATGCAAATGTTTCTTTCTATCAGCTTCTTTCTGTCATCTTGCATCAAATTACTGAGTGTATTTTTAAAAAAATATTAAAAACAATAGAGCAAAATGGATGGCTCAAATTTGACATCACATGAGCAGAATTCTACTTGAGCAATAGTTTTCTATCTTCTTTTCCTCCATGTATAATAATTTTTCAGTAGTTTCCCCCCCCCCCCAAACTACTGTATATCCAACTTTTCTAAACAGAGAGATCATTTCTTTTCTTTCCCAACGCATTCAGACTCTAATCGTATTCAAGAAAATAGACCATCCTCATTGGGAATGTTCCTTCTTGGTAGATTTCATTATAAAGGCCATTGAAAAATCACTTTACATGTTTCCCAAACCTGAGCAAAACAAGAGGTATCACAGTTTCTGTAAAAAGGTGTTTGAACTACAGTGTGGCAGGAAAGAAATACACACTGCTTGCCTCCAGAGACAGCAGATGTCTCTTTTATCCTAGACTCAAGCTCTGCCAAATGCTTTTGCTTTCTTTCCTTTGCCTGACCAAACACCCCATAAATGCAGTGCCAGCTTTTTGAGCAAGAGGTGATAGATCCTGCCTTCAGCCAGGTGACATCCCGTTTATTTGAAGTTTTCCCCCGATACACATAGTTGAAATATTCATCAGAACAGATTTGCTCTACTTTCCTATTCTGTATCTTATTAAACACATAAATAATTAATGCCAACTTTTTACTGAGACATCTCTTTTTGATATACATGTGTGTGTATATATATACACACACACACCCTACCACCACCAATTTTTTCTACTTCTCTCAGCATGTGAAAAATCGCCAGGGTTATTTTCTGAAGCTAAGGAGTGGGAGGTTGAGCACAGACAAAAGAAACACCCTTCTTAGCATAGCACCTAGTTGGCAATCACTGGATGGCTTTAAAAGAGACACAAGGGTGGCTGAAATCATTTTCTGAAAAGCAAATTCATCAATTTTCATATCAGAGATGACAAAACTTGCTGTTGAATCCTATGTAGTGTCAGATCGTGGCTTCCATCTCTGTGAAATGGATCCTCTTGGTTTTTTGTCCAAGCATTAAAAGAACAATTAGTGATGCTAAACCCTACAACCAGAATAGGTTTAGCACCATAATAGCTCCTTCCAAAAACCTGTAGAGGATTCCCCACTCTTAATACGGAAGCTTCTCATCACCAGTGTTTCTACAGGCTAATTTGCTGGACCATTCTCTGAAAGAGGGAAACAAGTTGGTGGTCAAAGGGAATAGCTTGGGTGTG
Source organism: Anolis carolinensis (assembly GCF_035594765.1). Lineage (NCBI taxonomy): Eukaryota > Metazoa > Chordata > Lepidosauria > Squamata > Anolidae > Anolis > Anolis carolinensis. The sequence continues at coordinate 294,862,769 of NC_085842.1, forward strand.
CCACCTCTGCCATCCCAACAGCATCCTGTCATTCTGACTAATGATAGGACCAGGCCTGGTTAAATAAAAAAAAACAATAAAAGAGAACTATCCATATAGCTATTATCACAATGTCTCTTTAAGACCTACAGCTGGTGAACAGATTGGACTAGATGGTCTATTGCAGGAATACATTTCCAATGACCGGTCAGTGTGAGCAGTTTCTCCTACAAAGCTTTTGAAGTGATTTCATGGAACCAAAGGAACTGCAGGTACTATCTGAGATGGAAAGGTAGAACGTAAATTCTCCAGCACAGCCTAGGCCAGCATATAAAGTCCTTCTCCTTGTACCTACGTACTTGGATTTCTGACCTGATATTGTCAATCCTTGGATCAAAGTTCTTAGCCATTAAGACTTCAATCAGGAAATACCGCATGTGTCTGACTGTGGTGTTTACTTCTGCATAAGCTTGCATTCAGGAACTAATGCTGAGTCATTTGACATTTATCTTAAATGTTCTTGGAAGCTTTTTATGAATTCCCTGTGCCCACCACACCTGCGGTGTCTAGAGAAGAGCATGCCTCTTTCTTATAACTTTTTCTCATAATACACATTTACACAAAAAAACAACACCAAGCCTGGTTCCCATCGTGGAGTTTCACACAAATAGTGTGACCAGAATGTGCAAGTAACTAGTTACAAATGACTTGTGAATAATTAAATAGTGCAACAATTAAGCCATAATTCAGTTACATTAGAATTCTGACGTGAGGGATACATTACTTGATTTGTGACGTAACTGTAACATTACTTTGACTCACATGGAGGTGTGGCTTTGCGAAATTTTTGGAGGGGCGATGTTACATGCTTCAAGTGTTGTGTGTCCTCATGTTACTTCCTTTTGATAGTGAGGCAGTGAAGATGTGAGTAGGAGGATGGTGTGCTTTATCTTGGACCTGCTATATATACCATAGCCCAATGGCTTGAAGCATTTTTAATGAAGCATACATTTTAAGAAATAAGAAAAGCAATAATTATTCTTTAAAATCTGTAATAATAACATTATGTAACTACCTTAAAGCTAACAGTAATTTCTTTAAAAATATTCCACTTTTGATGTGCTTGCATAATCTGCTGCTTGAGAAAACGACAGATTGGTGCCCCTTTTAAAGGAGCTATCTGGACTGGCAGCAGTTAATAGGATGGCATCCTCTATAGTACTTTAAGAGTCTTGGACAGACTTTGTAGCATAAAAAGTTGGTCCTCTATATTTGCAGATTCGAGTTTTGTGGATTTGATTATACATAGATTTGATTAAAATGTTATCTCTAGAAATCTGTAGGTCAGAATGTACATGTTTAAATTTTCATGATATGTGTATCAGCAAATGTTCAAATAGAAAGTATGCTTGCAGACAGACCTCTTTAATGGAAAGCTGGGTGAATTATAGCCCTGCAGATGTTCTGGACTACAGCTTACCTCATACCTAGCCAACCATTGAGAAATCCAGAAACAATATATTACAGTTCAGTAATATCTCAGGTGCTGAAGTTGTCCAAGGATGTTTTTGGTCTTTAACACCCAGAAATCTTAACAGCTGGTAAATTGGCTGGGATTTCTGGAAGTTGTAGCCCAAAAACATCTGGGGACAAGAGGTTGAGAACCACTGTTTTAATGTAACTTATAGCTATTCGTATCATGTATTACCATACCAATTTACCACAATGTTGTTTGGGCCAGAGTAAAATATACAGGAGACCCACTTGTTACTCAAGCTCATTTACAAGAAAGCTTCCTCTGGAAGTTACACCAAAATCATACTGGAAACTAGAGATTGTGTTTCTCACGACATCTCTGTATCCCTCTGTCTGAATAAAAATAGAGTTCCAGATTAGACACAAAAACCATATTCTACAAAAAGGCCAGGAATTGGTCATCTGCATAATACATGGCCCTGCTTCACATCAAATTGTTTCTTTAAAGGTGAGCATCCTCTATATTAAAGTATACTTAATCAGTAATAGTTTTATTTAAAGTTTGTTTGCATAAAGTTTGTTTGCATAACATGCTTGATCTTATGCTGTGGCGTATTTAAGAAGAAAACTGTGTCCCTTGGCCATAATCCAGAGAGTTACTTTAGATGTGCCCAAGTGTTTCTGGGTACTCAGTAGCCTTTTGAGTTTTCCCCTCTTTAGAACAGCAGACTCTGTGTTATAACAGAAACAGCTTCCAAAAGAACTCTGATTTCAAAGGTGAGCTGGCATGCTCTATTAGAAGACCTGCTGTTCAGGAAACTGAAGTCCAGATCCAAATCATTGCCAAAAATAACATCATTATAATAGCTCAGACTAACTTTCATTGTTCAGGAAGATTTTAATTGGTTACCATTTCTTTGTATTCATTCCTCTCCTACCCCCCCCCCCCATTGCTTAGTATAGTGATGATCAGAGGGATGATTCATGGTTGTAGGTCCTCAGGAAGTTTCCACGAAATCGAGAAAGAGTTGTAGCCAGCAGGTACAAATATTGTGCTGTTCCCTAACAATTTAGATAGATCTACTTCATCACATTTACTTTGGGGAGCATCTTACAATAGTTCCACTCCAGCTAGAGGACTGATGGATTCACTGCCCATCAGACAATACAAGGGAGCTTCCTGTGAAAGCCCCTCCTCCAACTGGAGGGAAAGCATTGTTTGATGTTTCCCTCTCAACACGGGAGACTTCCCGGAGCCAGCATAGGGCCTCCTCACAATGGCACACTTTTGTGCAGGGTGATAGATTTGCCTGACTCTCCCTCTTTCCTCCCTGATACCAGGGGAAGCAGGACGCTTCCCCTGGCTAATATGATAATGTCATAAAAAGCCCTGGGTTAAAAGACCAAAGACCTTCTTCTGTAGTATCTTGGCAATAATAATTTTGATGCATGTCAACTTTTGATTGGACAGCAGAGAGTGTCCAGAGAAGGGTGACCAAAATGGCACAAGGCCCAGAAGACAAGCCCTGTGAGGAATGGCATAGGGAGATGGGTATGTTTTCTCTGGAGAGGAGGAAGTTGAGTAGAGACATGACAGCCATGTTTAAATATTTGAAAGGATGTCGTATTGAAGAGGGGGCACAAGATTGTTTTCTTCCACTGTAGACTAGAACGCAGAGCAATGGATCCAAACTATTAGAAAAGAGATTCTACCTAAACATTGGTAAAATTTTCCTGATAGTAAGATCTATTTGACAGTGGAATATGTTGCCTTGGAATGTGGTGAAAGCTTTCTCTTGAGGTTTTTAAACAGAGTCTAGATGGCCATCTGTCAGGTATGCTTTGATTGTGTTTCACCTGCATCTGATTGCCCTTGTGGTCTCTTCCAACTCTATGATTGTAATATGCCATCTTTCTCCTCAAGCAGGACCCAAGATAGCTCACAGTCTTTTCACTGTCTTGTTCAGACTTATTCTCCTTCTGTACTAGGTGATTGAAAAAGAGATCGGAGATGTAGGAGTGATGCACTTTCTCCTTCATGTGTTGGTTCTGGCAAAGCAATTGTTCCCTAATTTCATTTTTGAAGGGCATAATAAGTAATTTTAGCAATTTTCTTCCAGCTATGAAAAAGTGCAATTTTTAAAGATTATCTAGAGTTTGGACCTATTGTTGGGAATCTCTGAGCTGTTTGGCTCAAATAACCCTCTCTTGGGGCGATTCAACCAAAATATTGCAGAGTGCTAGAAGCATACTTCATAGCTAGCAGAAACTTTCATGTTGTGAGTCAGGATTAGCCTCCATTCGATAGAATGGCACAGGATTGCAGAGTCACAACTTTAGGTTTAAAATATTTATTGATATAAAAAGAAATCCTTTCTAGATAGGAAAGTTCTTGGAGCTAACTAGCTTATTAAGCTTATCTTCTAAGTAAGGTAAAAGGGTAAAATATCAAAAATATCCATGCAGCTACATTTTGCCTGAAGAATGGCAAAATGCATCCTTACTTGAGGATGGAAAGAGGCAGAGAGAGAACAATGGAGATTGACCACAACCTAAAGCCCAGGGCAATCAAAATACCTTTCAAGAGGAAGTTACCTAATCCCTCAAAGAGATTACATTGCTACATCTTCAAATGGGGGAGGAGATAGTAATGAAGCAGGAAGAGTAAAGACAGATCCCCCTTTGGAAAGGCATCCATAGGAATGTGGGGAAAGGTACCCCTCATTCTAATCCTATATCTAAATCTAGCGACTCACTGAGGACTGGAGACTTGTGTAGTCCACAGATGAAACCCAACACCTATTCTGCATATGCGATTTTTGCGCAGAAAGCAGTTTTTTTGTGTGCAGAAAACAATAGATTTGAATAAAAATATTATTTTCTACCCAGAAAATGCTGTTTCCTGCACATGCAAAACCTCCTCACATGTACATTTTGTGCAAAAGGATCCCCAAATAGTGAAGGTTCTCACCTTCCTGGTTTTTCCTCTTCAAGAAGAAGAAACACATTCTTCAACCATTCTAACATTAAAAATACTATTCAAGCCTTTTCCAAATGTTTTTAATATTCTTTCCATTTCTAGTTGATAAAACCAACATAATTTAAGATTGCAGGTGGAACTTATCTCTTTATTCATCTTTAAACTGTTGGGTTCTGAACTTCCTCACTACTTATCAGCACCTCATATATATTCCTTGAAAGGCTCAAAATGCTTGCAAACTTGCACAGAGCACTAACAGACCCTGACCTTCTAGCCAGGGAAGCAAATTGTTCATCCCATAATAGGGGATTGTTGAGCTGGAAAAATCATAGCAAAGTATGATAAGAGAAGACTAAGTGGTTCTAAAATGGAAAGATAAGAAATGTCACAAACCCATTGCCTTTTATGTTTATTAAACTGTCTGGACAGTTAATCTGTGGCTTTGTCTCTGATAAACACACTAACTTAATTCGGTGGCACTCCATCTCAATGTTTGAGAAAAGAGAGATTGCAGTTGGTGCTTAATGAAGTTAGTGACTGCTTAACAGAACTAATACATTCTACAGAATGACAAATTGTTTAGTTAGGTGTTTTGTGGTATACTTGTGTTCATTCTGTGTGATGAAAGGGTTTGACAATGTTTAATAAGTGGGTGTGTGGTGCCGAATCCTAAAGTATTGTATAGTAATTGCTTCCTGCTGTGATTTTTTGTCTGATTTTGTTCTCACTACAGCAGTCGTGCAATGCATCACTGTTGGAGTCTTTTGCTAGCAGCAGCAGGAGAGCATGCAATGGAAATATATTTTTCTCCTTGGGCACTGGTTCCCCTTCATGATATAGGCTATACTTTTCCAACCAGGGGAATGGTGCAATTTCCCCAGGTTGAAGTCCCATAAAGAAAGACAAATGCCTCTCTATTCAGGCATCCATTTTAAGAGGATTCTGTCGTCTCCTTCTTCTAAATACAACAATCTGTCCTTTCAGTGTTTCTATGGGGGAAAAACATAATTTAATTTTGCGGATGGTCCCATTAGTACATTTTTTCATTACTTTGCAACATTGTTGCCTTTCATTCAGTGTAACTCAGGGGAAGCAAGAAGAATGAGTCTCTGGATAAGAGTCTTCGTTGGAACAGGATTTACAAGAAGGCTTTAGCTGGTATCTAGGGGGATAACCTTGAGTGAATGAGACCTTTCAGTGTGGGATGAATGAAAAGATTGGAGACTAATCCAGAAAAAGCCAAATGTTATTGCAATTTGTTGAAAACAGTAACATGCGTGGACAGGTGTGATTTTTGATAGTAAACTGTAGGTCGGCTTAATGGCATGCTTTGATGCCATTGACTTTAAAATGAACTTTAGCAGAAACTCTTCCATTCTGGTATCACAGGTGTGCAAAGGGTAACTCTGGGGCCATATGCAACCCTAATGCTGGCAATTCACTTTTTAAAGAGGTTGCAGTGCTGTCCTGCACTGTTTAACAGCAAATCCTAGCCTGGTTTTACAAATCCAGAGTGGATGTGTATTTTTGATTTTGGCTGAGGGCTTTTTTGGAAGAGGTTGGAATTCTAGGTAGCACATGTGGCTCCTGAGGGATTCAGGGACATAAAATGAATATGGACTATCATCTCATGATGAGGAGATAGAGATGTATACTGCTTATGGTGGCTGTGATAGGAAAATTATTATGGGGATGTTATCTTTCTCATGTCGCATTTGATGTATTCTTTGCCATTTTAACATATATTTGTCATATCAACAGCCTAAAGCAGGAGTTCTCAAACTTTTTCAGCTGTATAGCAAAAGTTTCTCGTTGAACCCCAATAAATGTATATTATATATAATGTATATGTATCAAGCATAGGCTGGGCCAGTGACAGTTGGATGGAGAGTGTTTGTGTGAACTAATTCACACAGTGAAAAAAATTACAATATTTAAAATGTACAATTTTAACCAACATAAAATTAACAATATTTCAGTGGAAGACCCACAGGGGCCATCCAGTCTAACCCCCTTCTGCCATGCAGGAAAAACACAATCAAAGCACCCCAAACAGATGGCCACCCAGCCTTTACAACAACAACAACAACAACAACAACAACAACAACAACAACAACAACAACAGATATATCAGAGAAGGTGGGGGGAGCACAGTAAGAACCACTGGCCTAAAGCATTTGGGCATGGATACAGTGAAGATCCTAAAATAATAAATGTATATGTTTATATCACTGTGTTTTCCAATTAACCAGACAAGATGAAAATGTAACTTTCATTTCCTTTGTATCTGATTGCCTCTTTTCTTAATCTTTTGCCAGGACTTTATTCCTTCCCGTGTTTAAATATGCAAGGAAAACAAGACAGTAAAAAGTGGTTGGGGGTAGGAAGGTTAATTTAATTTGTTGCTTGCAGTGAGTGAGTGAGTGATAATACATTAATTCAAATAATACACTTCCCTAACAGCTGTGGTATTTTGATTGTTTAGTGTTTGACACAGTTTTGTCAAAAAATCATCGAAATTAATGATGGAGAGTTTGATAGCCCCTATACTTTATGCAGTTAATTCTTTCTACAGTGTTCAGGAATGAGGCAAAACACTTTAAACCTTTTGCATCTGTTTATCTCTATCAATGCAATATTCAAAAATTTCTTTTAAAGGACAATTCCAGCTTCAGAGTTGTGTGTGTTTTTGGGCTGTATGGCCATGTTCCAGAAGTATTCTCTCCTGACGTTTCACCCACATCTATGGCAGGCATCCTCAGAGGTTGTGAGGTATATCTCACAACCTCTGAGAAGGCCTGCCATAGATGTGGGTGAAACGTCAGGAGAGAGTACTTCTGGAACATGGCTATACAGCCTGAAAAACACACAACAGCCCTGTGATTCCAGCCATGAAAGCCTTCGACAACATAATTCCAGCTTATTAAGAAACCTGCAGTCCAACCAAATTCTTCCTGAGAACAATGTTCACTTATTTTCATAAGTTCCTGGAATGAAGATAGGGTTTTCATCATCATCATTTTACCCAACAGAGCTCTTTTGGGTGGTTAAAGACCTGTTTATCTTCTGGTCCATGAGAAGAATCAATATAGGCTTTAAAACTTTCACTGAAAGGTTCTAGCACAAATAGCAATACAGTTACAGGACAGGCTATTACTTGCAGCTGCTCCCAGAATTGTCATTATGCCTGCCATTTCCTCCACACGAAAGCAAATCTAGCATTTCTCAGAGAATCTTTATTGAGAGCCTTATGCTATATTTACAGGCAACTTAATTTTAACTTACCTTTAACCTTCCCTATCTTTACATGAGCTGTCCCACCTTTTGCAAAACTCAAATTATTAACAGAATGCAATATTCTAAAACTCTGCTGAAGAAAGATAACCTCTTCCACCAGCAGGGAAAGGTGTTTTTTATTTAAGCAGGTGTTAGACTTGCATGTTGGTCTTCTGTAAAAAAAAAAAAAAAGTAAATGGGATGTATCTTTTATTATTGTGTTGCTAACTTTAATTGAAGATTTAAAATTTAAATAATTTGTTTTTTATTTGTCTTTTATTGTTGGCCACCCTTTGGTCTGGATACAAGAGTGGAATTGGCAAGTTCCTAGAGTCTGACGTCCAAAGTCCTACTTTCTTACAAATGCCATCCCAGTCCTGACAATGACAAATATATGGATTGCTGAAGCAGCGTCTACTGTCATGTCAATCATAAAAAGCTTTCATTATTGCACATCAAAAAGTATTAGGTTTTGTGCTTCTAGACATTTCTCACAAAAGTCCATTAGTTCAACCATTTTAACTAAAAACTATGTTGGATTTTTTCATAATTGGAAAGATAGAAAATTAATTTAAGATTTATAATGTAAATTAAAATTATCCACTCTATTTTTGAAAATGGGCTAATGTTCCATGCTGGTAAAGGTAAATCACTTGACTTTACAGGTGTAAGGTTACAAAATGGTATCAGAGTTTCTTTCTTAAAGAACAGCCATTTCCTTGATAGGTTTTCACAGTTGGTGGGACAGGAGTGAAAAATTTGTTTTTCTTGGCTAAAGTGAACCACTAAAGTGCAAACCTGACCTGCCAAGATTTTCAGGGACCAGTTGAGCTAACACTACAGAAACTATACAGAATCCAAAACCTGGCACAGTCTACACATGTTGGAAGAATTACCTTTGATCTGGCCTAAATTTGTGCTGACATTATGAATGCATCATTAGGGATGGAGATTTGGATCTAACATCACTTTGCTTCTACCTAGTTTCCCCCTTTTATTCTTCTGTTACCAAATGTCATTCAGCAGACCAGTTGTGCCAACAGATCCCTGTGTCATCACATCCCTGAGATCACTTGGCAGAAATAGTGTTTGCTGGTAGAAGAGCATTTGTGCTGGCAGAAGGAGATTGCTGCTGGCAGAGAGAGCTTGTGCCTACTAATTCTAACCACCTACAGCTGGTGCTGCTTTGACTAGAGCCCATCCTAGCTTTTTTTTAAAGTTTTGTTTCTAGTCATTGACTAATTTTCATAACTTCCTAGCCCAATTCAAAGTTATGGTCTTCACCCAAAAAAACTAAATGATTTGGATTCAAACCACCCACAGAATCATACGATTCCCAAAAAATGTGTCAGGCCAAGGACCTTGTTGTGTTTCTGGAAGCTGTCTATTGAGTATTGAGCCTTACTTCAATGGGCTGCCTTAGGAGAACCATGCCAGATTTTATGGCAAATATGCAATTGCAACCAGCTTGATTGTAAGAAGCCATGAATTATTATGGCTTCCTCTTACCTCACATGTGCCAACACTTGAAAGATCAGGTTCTAATCAAATCAAAGTTTGGCTATGAACTATTAAGCCTTATATGCCTGAGGTCCAGATTATCAGAGCTAGTGTGGTGTAGTGGTTTGAGCAGGGTTTAACTGCCTTCTCAGCCATTAAAATCCACTGAGTGGCCTTTTGCAAGTCCTACTCTTTTAGCCCCAGAAGAAGGCAAGGGCAGAAATCTAAAAATATCTTGTCAAGAAAATCCTGTGAATATATGACTAATACATTACTATGTATTTTTGGAGACAACATTCGATTCCACAATAATGTTTAATCTAATAAATTAATGACAACCAGGCTATAAGGAAGACCATATCACCCCTTGTGAGGCTGCCTGGGCTCTGTGATATTCAGAAAAAGTGCCATCCTTCAGTCCCATGACTGTCACAGTCATGGTTAGTGGGGATGTAAGAGAGGGCCTTTGCAATGGCTGCCCAAATATTCTGGAACTCCCCTTTGAAGGAGGACAAAATTGGACCCTTCGTGATGTCCTTCCATCATCCTCCATAATGTTCTTTTTCATCTAACAGGTTTTAAAAAGTTTTTAAAGAAGAGCCTAAGGAGAAACAATTTTTTTACTTCTTTTCTTCTTTTGAGTTGCATTTTATTCTTTTAACTGGAGGCTTGCACTGTTTTAATATTATGAATAGTTAAAAACTGTTTTAATGTGCATTTGTGTATATTTTTAACTGTGCTATTCTTTTGAACTGGTATGCCCCTTTCAGCTCCAAATTTATGAGAAAGCTGGGATACAGATAAATATCATCACCACCATCATAATCATTTATTATCTTCCAACAATCTTTTGCCTCTCTGTGCCCTCTGGCTCCAGAGATCTGTCATCTCTGGTAGCTGATTCATTCGGCTTAATAATAGGACTGGTCCTGCTCATTCTAGAGGAATCCTCCCAAGTTCCTTAATATGCTCAATGGAGTTAGTGCTCCAATAAAAACTTTGAGGCAGGAGGCATGTTGTTAAAGAAGGAAGGCTCCTTATGGATTTTTAAAACACATTAGTCTTTGACCTGGCTCCCAAATGGGCTGCAGCTAAATGCTGATTTGTGTGCAAATTAACAAAGTCCAGGAACCTACAGAACATCAATGAATCACATGCAGAATCATAGTGATTTAGCTATGACCACGGATAGAGAGTCTATGCCTGGAGAGCGTATGCTAAACCAGATAGGCCAAGAACGAGAAGCCAATTCACCAGATTGAAGACAAGCCACAGAGGGTTATTACGATTTGGCCAGAAAGGATACAAGGACAGCAATTTTGCCTCAAAATGCACAAGCACAGAAAAATACAAGACATCTTATATGATTCTGACAGCGAATCAAATTTCCTAGTCCCTCCCCTGATTGACTGAAAAAGAGGCAGGCTAGGATCCATGCTGGGATTGGCTGGGAGGGAGAATGGCAGCTAGGAACTGGTCAAAGTGAAAGACCAATCAGTTGCAGAAACATACCCTGAAAGGGCACAGCCTGGGGAAAACAATGATACAGATATGTTGATGGGATTTTGATTAGCTCAAATGCCCAGTTCCATGCCACATGAAGATATGAATCTCAGGAAACAAAGGTACTGATCTTGGGTAATCAGGGGCTTGACTGTCAATAAAAGAGTTAACAAATGCATGTACTCAAAGCTTCTATTTCCGTGAAAGAGTGGCAGACTCTCAGCTTCATGTGAATTGTACAAACAGTGTTGGCTTATCTGACTGGCAAAGGAAGTCACCTATCTGGGCATACACACAATGAATCTGATAATTACCTGTCTTGGGAAATAGCCAGAGGGATTTGCACAATCTTTTCAATTACCAGGAGATTATCTGAACAGGGTCACAAAGGGTTGGCTGTTTCTAAGTTACATTTTGATACATTTCTAAGAAACAGTTTATATCCATTTCATATACAAGAAATAGATACAGTACACAGTTGAAAGATACAAGTTACACAAAATCATAGAGTATATGCAATTTATTAAAAGGTTAGATATGATATATATGGGTTATGTGTTTTTATGATTATCTGTTTATGCACATCTGTTTATGTGTCTAATGTTTTAATTGCTGTATTTTTAAACTGACTTTATGTTTTCTGATGTGTTGGAAACCGCTCTGAGTCCCTTGAAGAGATAGGGCGGTATATAAATATTTATTATTTATTATTAAATAACCTCACACTTCCAGAAAAGGCTTTTTATTTATTCACAATCTCTTGGTGAACTATAAAACTTTTTTTTGGCGGTGGGGGGGGGGGGGGGAATAGCTGTGACACAATAACAGAATTATATCCATGAAGAAGGCTTGAATACAAGACAGTCATAGAGGGCTGGAAGTGGACAAAATAGATTAAAAAGGCAAAGGAAAGGGGATAATAGTCTATGATAACAGCCAGGAGTTGGCAGGGGAATCAGGAGAGTAACAGGTGCTACTTCATTGTGCCTTTTCCAAAGTACATACATTTAACTGTGGCTTGTATCAGAAAAGATTAGAAAGACCAAATAATTCTGTCATGACTTTTCTGCCTGTTTCTGGTTTTCTAGTTTTGTTTGTTTTTGTGTGCTTCAGTCTTTTTTGTGATTTTTACAATTTGGTATTTTAATTTATTGAATCTGCCATGAAAGCCATTTTTTGCAGGTCTATGTACATGTTAAAATTAAAATAAAAACAAGTGGATGATGTCCTAGATTTATCTGAAGGCATACCATTTCCATTTTGCTAGTGTTTTGCTTGCATTATCATCTAGGAAGATTATCCTTGACTTAGATCTACTACATATTGTTTCAGCTTCTCAAACTCACCACCCATCCATCTCTGTAGTTCATGTGGTGAAACGCTTTTTTTATTTTGAATTGCCTAGCTTATGCTAACTGCTTAACCTCCATTCAACACTCCCGGTAAACAAATCAAGACTCAGAGTTCTTTATATTCCCAGTTGGTTTATGTTCAATTTATATAGCAGGCATCACTTTGCTCCCTGCACCTGACTCCAATAAGTAGACAGCTTATCAGTTCAAGCCATCATGATTTTGCACGGACAATTAAGGTAGCCAGTTAGCAGAAGAAGAGTTTGTCAAACTCCTTGATACTAAAATCACTGGCATACATAAATGTCAAAGAATGAGAGACAGATGGAGGGTATGTGTGTTAGTTCTTCTCATTTTATGTTTTATTATAATGCATTTATTATTATTTCTGCAAATTGCTGTTGAAATGTAAGACCACGTGGGCCTATTAAGAAACATTTCCAAGAGAAAATTGCAGGATCCTTTCAGAGTACTACATGTATAAATGTAGGGAAGTGATGAGGGCTGGCTAAGAACAGCATTAGATCATTAGTGCATAATGCTATAATATGTTTTAATGAGTACTTGAGCAAACACAAAAATATTAGAGCAGAGGTTTTATTGCAAGCAAAAGCAATAATTACAAAGTTTCCATTTCAGATCTAGGCTAAATGCATTTACAAGTTTTCACCTATAATTTGAATCTACAACTGAAGTAGAGTCAGATTGGTGTTAATGTTCAGAACCCCTGACTATGCTAATTCTCATTGCAGAACACATTTGTTTGTATCCAGATGTATCAGATGTAAACTCCAATAATTTTTGACTATTGGCCATGCTGACTGAGACTTCTGGGCAATTGAAGTTTGAGAGCCATTGTGCAAGACTGAGAACAATCTTCATATACACATTCAGATACACGCAGATCTGACCTACAAACAACCATCAGGGAGTCCCATTTATGTTAGCTCAATAGAACTTACAATTAACAAACAAAGTATTGGGGTTAGTTGTGAACAAAGGGCGACCAGAAGGATATTGTATTTTATTGAATTAAAAGGTATTATGAATAACTAATTAAAACGTACGTTTGTGAACTGTCGGATAATTTTATATATGGAACATGTCTGTTTGAGAAAAAGCATCAGAAACTTTGCAATTTCTTGACTGGATTTGTCTTTAGGTGGACTGAAAGGAAGTTGATAAGATGAGGACTCTACACTCATGAACATGAGAAAAGAATGCCAAAGATTAACAAACTACTGGCACTAATTAATCCTTTAGAATGTTTGATTAATCGGAACAGCTTTTCTCTGAGAGACATTGTTCAGGTGCTGTTGTGCCAACTGGCAGTAGGATGTCTTTCAAGTATATTCCAGTTATTTTTATAGGCATAAATAATTATATTTTACTTCTATGTCGAACCTCATATCAAACTCTGAGGAGAGGCAAGTAAGAAATATCATCATCATCATCATCACCATCATCATTTTTGCATCATTCAGGAGAATTGAAATTAGGATGTGACCCTAAGTCCCTCATGCTTTCACTGACTTCTGAAAATAAAAGCCATGAAAAGGCAAATTGTATTGTCTCTGACATCATCTCAAAGTATCCTCTAGGCCATGTTTGCTCTAAACGGCTTTAGGCCTGTGAGACAAGATGGGATGGATTTTTTTCACAGGAAGCTGTTTTTTTTTTCCTGAAATGTACATGCGTATCCATACCCATGTGCATTTCATGGTCTCAGATGTTGCAGAGGATAAGGCAAAATCCAAAATGTAGGTGAGCTGAAAGGAAGTTGGTAAGATGACGAATCTACACTCGTGAACATAGCAAAAGATACCAAATATTAACAAAAATTACTTTGTTTTTGCTCTCATCCCAGAGTTCCACAATCTCCGATGCTTGTCCAATTTTACATAGTATAGATGATTAGGGAGTAAATTTGTAATGATATCAAGGTGGGGCAGCAGCAGCAAAGAAACATGGCTACAGTCCTACTAAAATTAGAAACATCAACAGAATCTCAGCTTTCTTGATTTTTGTCTATTGCCTCTGAAAGACAGATTTGAGAGTGCAAATTAATCCAAGACAATTTTTCATCAACACTACAATTAAGAAGGACAGCCATCTGGGGCTCTAATTATTCAACAAAGAAATGTAGACACCCCTTCCTGTCAGCTATTTTTATGACCCTTCAGAGAGTGGAATTCAAACCATTTTGCAGGAAGCACATCTTTTGTGTGTTTTTTGACAACTGCTATTTCTGTCATCACAGTCTTTTTTCCCCATTTGACACTGACCAATTTTCACAGCTATTTGATCTACCTTGCCTGTCATCCCACATTCATTCCCAGGAGAGCAATGTGCAATGTACACTTCATATATCTATTGCTCCATAAGCAAATGTGCAGCCTAACACATCTTCATCTTTGCTTCCATGAACAGTACCAATGAGATGAATTAAATAAAATCCTGTTTTCTCCAACAAGCATCAAACCACAATAAAGCAATGAGAAGTGCACCAAGATGTAACAAGTTATATTTCTAACAGATAAAAAGAGGATTATTTTAGAGTATATAATAGTAAAGGTTTTTTAAAATAACTATTCATGTTATGAGACAACTCTCAGTATAGTATATAACCAGGTTTGGGGAACAGTGTAGAAGGGCAACTTCTGGTGCGATTCCTCTTTTCCTGTTCTCTCTCCCTCATTACGGAATATGGGGTAGTGCCTGTGTCTGGACATATCCTGTCATTTTGTCATTACCAAGGCACGCTGCTTTGGGATTGTATGGTGCCTTTAGATAAGTTAAAATGGGTGATGTCTTTCCATCCACAAATGTGATCCAGATGAGCTATGAGTGACAACAGCAACTATTGGGACTGGATCCTGGCCACTGACTATCTCCAGAATCCTATTGTGGCTTTATATTGGCATTAAAGCTGTTATAAGAGGCATCATCATAGACAATCACTCATGGTCAAGTATGATAGTCTTCCAAAGATAGAGTCTGGGTGGTGGGTCTGTAAGTGACTGTGAAGACCTATTCTGGATCCAAATGGTCATACACATTGATGACAAAGATTTCCAGGTGGAAGGCGATCATGTCAAGGGTTTTCTTGGCATGTTTCTTCCTATCACCCTATAGTTGTTCTCCTTCAAAATCCATAGCACTGTTGATAACAGCTGCATAAAAGCTGTTATAGGGAATAAGCAGTGCCACTGGAATGATACAACCTTTCAGAGGTTGTGATTGACTGGCATCTTCAAAAGCCCTTGTTCGCCTTCTTAGAATTTCAGCTTTTGTTTAAAATATGCTTCTAACCCTTCTGGTTGTAGAAATATACCCGAAATTTTGTGGCAGTGCTTGCTTTAATGTTTTCCGGGAGATTATGTGCTTTGAGTCTACTGGGATTGAGATCCCTATTGCTGTTAGCATTATTATTATCCTTTAATTGCTATGATGACATTCCATGGAATACTGGAGTTTGTAGTTTGATGAGGCAGAGAATCCTAAACGTGCTTCCTAAATTGAAAATCCCCAAATCCCATACTGTGTTGCCATGGCAGTAAATGTAGAATAATTGTGTTATAATGTAGTGTGATCAAAAGTTCCAAGTAATTATGTGTTTGATTTCAGTGTAAATTATGTAAAATGTAAAATAGGAAATTGTGCATATTAGGTAAAGGTAAAGGTTTTCCCTGATGTTAAGTCTAGTCGTCTCTGACTCTGAGAGTTGGTGCTCATCTCCATTTCTAAGTCGAAGAGCCGGTGTTGTCCATAGATGCCTCCAAGTCATGTAGTCAGCATGACTGCATAGAGTGCCATTACCTTCCTGCCAGAGCAGTGCCTATTAATCTACTCACATTTGCATGTTTTCAAACTGTTGACAGAAGCTGGGGCTAACAGCGGGAGCTCACCCCGCTTCCTGGATTCGAATCGCCAACCTTTCAGTCAGCAAGTTCAGCAACTTAGCAGTTAAACCCACTGCACCACCAGAGGCTCCATATTAGCTCCATTCAAATTATTGTCTAGACGATTATAGGCATCAATTCTTGGTGCAGAATTTTCATTATCCATATAGCAGGTTGATTTTAGCTTTATTTAAAGGAAAGTGTTCAGTGTTCTATTTATAATTCATTCACATTCTGCAAGTTTTAATTTAACAAAAGCTGCCCTATACGGCTGTATCTTTTCTGAAACAATCCACTTGACTATGTCAAAAGTACTCTTTATTAAATGCTTACCACTGATTTGCACTCTAATCTCAAGGCATCTCCAGTTCATATTAAAACACTCAAAGTGAGTGAACATTATTAAAACTGAGTTTTGCTAGCAGGTTTACTGCACACTGAAGCTTGGTTAAACTGCTGAATAATAATGCAATGCTAATATAAAGAATTTCATTGTCTTAATGCAGTATTGAGGAAGAAATTGAATTTATTAGAAGTGAATTGATTTCTTATTCCTACCAGAGTCTGGTCTTCTAGCCTCTTTTTATAACAAAGCAGCATGGAAATCGTATTACAAGGGAATGGGTGGAACTAACTGAATTGGACTTATTTTAAAGCACTACCTGCATGAATTTACCTCCAAAACAGAAATATTTTTAAATGGTTTGATTGATTTCTGCTATTAGATTGTTGTGAATGAAGTGGTCATTTTCAACAGGAAGGTAAGACCAAACCCCCTATGGACAAATTTGGCTATTAAAACCCTGTGATAGATTTGCCTTAAGGTCATCATAAGTCTAAAGTCACTTGAAGGCAAGTATTCATTTTTTTTAAAAATCCAGATTTCAAATTCTACCAGCTGGAATACAAAATAGTGGTTATGGCAGAAAGAGCCAGCCCAGTTATTACTGAGAGTGAGGTGGTATCGCTGGCAGCAGATTTGTGGGTGTCATGAATGGGGCTGCCAATGATTTTTTGGTTTGCTTTTTTTGCATTTGTAGTGACATGGAGAATGTGATCTTTCAAATAATGTAATCCCAGGTTGTATAGGGCTCTATATGTTATAGCCTGTTTGTAACAATAGGGAAACATTATGAGTGTTCTTGAGGTTCACATGAATAGGGCAATTACCCTTTTGAGAATGCAGCATTTGGAAAAAAATACTTCTTGAATGACAGCCCTAGAATTTCCCAGAGCCAGCATAGCTAGTGGCCATGCAGGCTAAGGGATTTTGAGAACTTTAGTTATGAAAACTAACTTTTACAAACTCTGGAGGGAAAGGATAGGCTAAGAAAAATGGCTTCAATTGAATTTGTGCTCTGGTCCCTCCCTTCACTGTATTCTAAATCAATGTAGGTGACTTAAGGAAAAACAACTGCCTTTGCTCTCCTGTGAACACTTATTAGATAGTGAAAGCCATCTAATTTGACTGAACATATTTCTTAATACGTGTGACTAGAATTGGTCTGTGGCTGTGTGATCTTGCATAATTCTACTCATAATTAGGTCTCACTGATTTCAAAATAACTGAATATTGTATTGCAACTTGACTTGTGTGCTTGTATAAGTTGTACAGCCACAAACATATTTCTGTTGTTGACTTTTGAAATCATATTTTGGGTGCTGAGAAAAAGAGTTTGGGTAATGAGGTAGGCATGTGGAAAGGTCGATGCTGGTGCTGCTGTTTCTGGCAGCTCAAAACTTTAATTTCCCTGCATTTTTCAGGAGGAGAAAAAAGGAGGAGGCGGGGAAGCAGCATGACACCACAGAGCCCTTCACTATTACCTGCGGAGCCCCAAGGGCTCTGTGGAGCACAGTTTGAAAACCCCTGCTCTGTTTAAATTTACATGTCAGTATTTTTTTTTTTTTTTAGTGTCAGGAGCAACCGGAGTCGCTTCTGGAGTGAGAGAATTGGCCGTCTGCAAGGACGTTGCCCAGGGGGCGCCCGGATGTTTTGATGTTTTACCATCCTTGTGGGAGGCTTCTCTCATGTCCCCGCATGGAGCTGGAGCTGAACGAGGGAGCTCATCCACAGTCTCCCCGGGTGGGATTCGAACCTGGCAGCTTTCAGGTCAGCAACCCAACCTTCAAGTCACGAGGCCACCGGAGGCTCCATATGTCAGTATTGAAAGCCAACATTCTCTTGCCATAATATATGGTTTACAGATGTACTTAACATCTTTTATTTTTATATCAGGTCTCTGTGATTGAAAGACCTTGCTTTCTTCTGCTTATTAATTCATGTGTTTGATGGATGGATTTATGTAGTTATTATCTTCTGAATTTAATTTCCACTATTGGAACAGGAAGTTGCTGCTGTAAGTTTGATAAAGTGAGAAATCTGAAAATTACAATTCGTTAAGTTAGCAAGCTTGAAGTTTTCAATAAATTTTCAGCGGGCTGGATTGTAGAAAGGAGCTAAATATGATTTTGCAAGATATTCCATTCATACTTTGGTGGAAAGTTTTGGTTGCCACTTTTATGAGGCCATTTCCCACTTTTTGAATTAAAAAAAAGAAAAAGAAAGAAAAAACAAGGTGGAGGGAAAAGTTCACCTGAGCTTGGAAATGTTCTCTTATACATATTTTTATCCGTGTTAAATCTTTCTAATAATAGTAAATAGGAAAATCACTTAAACATATGTATATCCCTCTGCTTCTAACAGTTCTCTTGATTTAATGTTGTATTTTCTCTGACACCACTCAAGGTACATTAGCAATCTGTAGTTTACTGTTGTTTCTTTTCTATAAAAAGCTTTTTTTGTGCTGAGACCCATGAAGACATTTTCAGGCACAGCCTGGGTTTGAATCTATTCCATATTCTCAAGAGAACACATCTCACAAAATGATTTTAAAAATCAAAATTAACTTTGAGTTTATACCATGAATACACATGCCATCTAAACCAGATTATCTCAACCTGTTACAGTATCTATGCTTTCACTTTTTTACCTTCTCATAGGTATAGATGTTTAATCTATTTCTTTGGGCCTCCAGTGGCACAGTGTGTTAAAGGTCTGACCTGTTGAATTTGCGGACCAAAAGGTCTCAGGTTCAAATCCAGGGAACGGAATGAGCGCCCGCTGTTGGCCCCAGCTTCTGCCAACCTAGCAGCTAGAAAACATGCAAATGTGAGTAGATCAATAGGTACCACTCCGGTGGGAAGGTAACAGCGCTCCATACAGTCATGCCAACCACATGACCTTGGAAGTGTCTATGGACAACACCGGCTCTTCGGCTTAGAAATGGAGATGAGACCAACCCCCAGAGTCAGACATGACTGGACTTAAAATCAGGGGAAACTTTTACTTTTACCTTTACCTTTACCTTTACCTTGGAATAGTTCATACCCCTGTATTGGGTTCTGTCCTAGGCCCAGTGATATTCTACATCTTTATTGATGACTTGAATGGCATGCCTATCGAATTTGCAGATAATACCAAATTAGAAGGGGAAGCTAATATCTAGAAGAAAGAATGAGAATTTAAAATGACATTAACAGATTAGAGAGCTGGACCAAAACTAACAAAAATAATTTCAATTAATTTCAACAGAGAGAAATGTAAAGTACTATAATTAGGCAAATAATACTAAAAACAATAAATGGAAAACATAGATGTAGGATGGATGACACCTGGCTTGATAGTATGTGCGAAAGGGATCTAAGGAGCCTTTGTAAACCACAATTTGAAGCCAATGCAATTCTAAGCTGTATCAATAGAAGCATAGTGCCAAGATCAAGAAAAGTCATAGTATCAAAAGGAGGAGCATTATCACTATTTTGCTTTCATCCGACCACATCTGGAATACTGTCCAGTTGTGGGCACATGTCCAGAGGAGGACAATCAAAATGATCAAACATGTAGAAGCCAAGCCCTATGAGGAGTGTCTAAGGGAGCTGGGAGTGTATAGTGTGGAGAAGGTTAAGAGGGGACATGATTGCCATGTGTAATTATTGGAAAGGATGTCATATAAAGGATGAGGAGGAAAAGATATTCTATCTGGATATTAGGAAGAACATCCTGGTCATAAAAGCCTTTAATGCTGCCTCAGAATGTGGTGGAGTCCCCTTCATTGGTGGTTTTTTTTAAAAATAAAGACTATTCTATGATTCTGCATTCTAATTATGAGATCCATTACATCAGAGCTTAGAGATGCCTATTAAATCACATTTGCCTTCCTGTGCTAAGAGCTTAAGTTCACCTTATTTATTTTCCATTCTCTGCATCAATGTAGGGATTTTTCAAATCATTGGTTATTATCTCCAGCTGCCCATCCCCAATTGTGGATTTATCTATTATTGTCCCTTTATTATTGAGACCATTGTTTGCAGTATTTAATTCCCTCTTTTCTCTGGAATTCTGCATAATTCAGTTTAAAGTTCACCTAATCAAGTTTGCAAGTGAGACTCCTAGCACCTATGTTCTTACCAACTGCTGTGTCTAATCCAACTCTTATCAGAAGTCCTTCTTTGTGAAAGTGCAGAGTATAGTCCAAGAAGCCTATTCCCCTCCCCCAGTGGCACCAATTCACTCCCACATTCACCTCTTTCTCTTCCTCATGATGTATTTCAATAAGAAGGCATGATGAAATAACAGTATGTAGTCCAAGGTCTGTCAACTTCTTACCCAGAGTTTCATAGTCCTTTGCTATATGTTGAAGCCTATTATCTTGCAACTCCATTTGTTCCAATATGGACAAAAAGGAAAGGATAATGGTTGGTGAACTTGATGAGTTTTTGAGATTGTTATATCATGGATTTTCACTCCAGAAAACACTACACCTTTCAAAACATCTTGTCAGAACTTTAAGCCATTGTTTTGCTCCTCTCAGGAATTAGCCAACTACCAAATGTCTGTTCTTCCTCTAGGAACTGGCAGAAATCCACCCAAAAATCTCTCCAAGGCCAGCTCCATGAGCTCTGATAACTGACCCTGTTGTCCCTATTCCTTTGCTTCATTATCAATGATCACTGAAAGTTTGAAATTGATTCTGAAGCTCCAAATGCAAAACATGGTTCCTGATTATTTTTCTTCTGTGTGTCACATTCTTTCAGGTGTCAGACTCCTCTATAGGAACTGTCTTCCCTAGAATGTGTATTGCTTTTCCAGAAGTCTCTTCTGCTCTATCAAAAAAAAAAAAATCTTACTCTCCCTGATAAGTTCACTGTAAACACGTGAGACTCAAGCAGTTGACCTCTTTCTTTAGCAGGACAGCTAGTTCGCTGTTGTTGCAGGTATACCCCTCCTTAATCTGCAGGAAACAGCACAGTTCAGATGTTTCAGTTCATAGCAGTAGATGTCTCACCAATCAAGCATAAGAAATGTGACAGGCCTTCAAATTTCTTCATAAAACTCCTCTGTTCCAGGGACTGATAAGGAAGCCACAGAAAAAGCTAGTAGTTTCTCCTCCAACCAAGTCAGTTGGCTGGAGGTGGCAATAGTTCTTCTATCTTGCTTTTGTCTTTCCCTTACAATTCCCTCTGTTCCTATGGCACAATGTCATGGGAAGAAACTGAAGGGAAGAACCAAACCTGCTGTTCAAATGTATGAATCCACTTTTTTGCTGTTTCTATCTTTTGTACAGCAGGCTATATCATACTCCTCATAAGCAGGGACTCATTTCAGAAGTGATACAAGAGGATATTCTCTTCTAAGGAAAAATAATCCAGTAGTTTATTTGTAGGTGCATGAACAAACCTTTCTGCTTCCTTTGCTTTCTGTGTTGTGACTGATAGCTTGAATGTGGCACGATCCTTGTGGAACAATGATAACTTAATCTATTTTGATCTATGAGGCACTTAGTCATTAACCCTTAGATTAAATTGTGAAATACATTTCCCATTCAAGCCATTTGCGATTCATTCATTATTTATAGCACATATAATCTGTGAAGAGAGTTTGTGGTTTTTTGCTTGCTCACAGCCTTGCTTTCTCTGCCTCTTGAATTCTAACTACATGTCTTTTGTTTTCCTCCACCTCTGGCTTCTTGAGCTATTGAGGCAGAGCATGAGAGCCTTGACCAAATTAGAAGTTAAACAGAGCTAACAGATGAGTTTCTCAAAATTCTCAAATTCAGAGATTTCCAAATTTTTCATGCCAAACTAGGAGATGAAACTCTTCATTTTCCTTTCTTCTTTATTCAGACTTTAAAAAACAACTCAATTTCATTCTATTTCAAATAAATGAAGAAATGTGTGATTTTATAAATGAATTGACATAAATTTGTCCTCTATTTGCACCCACCAAATTCAGCACAGGTAGCTCTTCCAAATTCTGGGCAGCCTCCTCTGTTGCTTTCCCACTTCTTATCTCTTTAGGGAAGAAATCAGAATTGTGTGCCCAGAGGTGCAAGCAATATTGCAAATGGAAAATTAGCATAAAAGTCAATTGAGAATTCTCCTTTTCACTTTTTGCTCTTTGTCTTCTACCTCCCTCTAGCTCAGTGGTTTCCAGCCTTTGGGCCTCCAGGTGTTTGGACTTCAGCTCCCACAGTTCCTAACGGCTGGTCATCTGGCTGGGATTTTGGGGAGTTGAAGTCCCAAAACACCGGGAGGCCCACAGGTAGAGAAGCACTGCCTCTAGCCTGAATAGTTCTTTAAAGTTCGCTGAGTAAGAGTAATAGTGGGGAGGCACTCAACCCAGCATTTTTATGTTGCAGTTTGCATGAAGCTGCAGTGTGTCATGCAAACATTTTTTGCGTGCTTCATGCAAAATGCAATCATTTGGGTTCCAGATGGGATTTGTTGGAAGAGGTTCTTGTGGGGATTGGTTTGTGTTTTTGTTGTTTATTTTGTTTATTTTGAATATCCAAATGCCATGCCTCCTATTCCAGTCTATTTCTGGTGAGGTCCTGAGATCAGCTGTGACTTTCGAACCACAGAGCAGGAAATACTTCCTTTAAAAAAAAAACCCAGGAGACTCCAATATGGACTAAGGTTGTCTCTCCTGAGCATCTTTGCTTTGATTTTTGAAGTGCCTCTGGCTGGCCCCTGATGGTTTTGCATGAGGGAGGGAAGGAAACTCTCACTATATCATAGTATCCACAGGTCAACACAGCCTGCTATATTTAAGCAATGACTGAATCATAGACTCTGAATCCTAGGCAGGAACAATCACTATGGGATTCAACTAAGGAAGAGAGTAGCCTGATTTTAATTGGTCTGAGGAATCCGTTGCTTACCTGAACGGGCTCCTTAACTAGAGGCCAAATTTCATGTTTCAGTAGAGGTACACCAAAAAAGCAATATTTGAACTCTTGCTCAAAGGTCCCTATTGGATATCACATTACAGAGTTTAAAAAATCAAGAAAAGAAGTAGGCAATTTTAAAAGGAAGGTGGGTTTTGTTTATGCTTCTTCCAGTAGCCTCTAGTAAGTTGAATAATAGATGCTGTGATCACAGCTGGTGCACAGTTCCCATTACTGACCTTGTCTTGACTGACAGTGGTGATGGAGTATAGCATCCTTCACTGCAACTCAGGCAGACATTTCGGGTGGGTTTCTTTTTTGGAGGAGGGAGCAAACCTTGCTGAGTGTTTTCCAAGTTATTTCCCAGTTCTGGTGATTTTATCTCAGAGTTTTCTTTGCAAACTTGGTTTAGCTTTTCTCTAGTCTTAAGCTTTTGGTCTTTTGAATGTCAAATCTCCGCCATCTGAAATATGGGAACAGCCAAGGATTGCTCCTCCTCAGCATCTGCTACCTGATCTCCTAACGAGGGGGGGGGCCTTTCTCTTCCAAAACACAAAGAGGAAGCAGTTGTTTCACTTGCTCTTAATGGCATTACAGTCAGCCCTCTATATTCACTGGGATTAGGGGAACAGGACCATGTCCATAAAAATTGTATTTTTTCACCTGCAAGAATTTTGACTCTACTCTCTTTAAGTTAATTCAAACAGGTTCCTTTTAAAACAGGAGTAAGATACTTCTTAAGATAAAATCTACTCGTTTCTGTCTAAGGCTTTCATGGCTGGAATCACTGGGTTGCTATGAGTTTTCCAGGCTGTATGGCCATGTTCCAAAAGCATTCTCTCTTGACGTTTCGCCTGCATCTGTGGCAGGCATCTTCAAAGGTTGTGAGGCTTGTTGGAAACTAGGCAAATGGGGTTTATATATCTATGGAATGCCCAGGGAAGAACTCTTGTCTGCCTGAGGCAAGTATGAATGTTGCAGTTGGGCACCTTGATTAGCACTGAATAGCCTTGCAGCTTCAAAGCCTGGCTGCTTCCTGCCTGGGGGAATCCTTTGTTAGGAGGTGTTGGCTGGTTCCAATTGTTTAATGTCTGGAATTCTCCTGAGTGTTGTTCTTTATTTACTGTCCTGATTTTAGAGTTTTTAAAATACATTTGGAAGAAATGAGGAAACCATGAAAATGACCAAAATCTGTCTCCCAGTTTTTGTTTTTTTTTTTAAAAAAAACCCTCTAAAATCTGGACAGTAAATAAAGAACAACACTCCGAAAATGGGAATTCCAGACAGGAAACAATCAGGGCCAGCTAAGGATTCCCCCAGGCAGGAAGCAGCCCGGCTTTGAAGCTGCAATGCCATTGAATGCTAATCAAGCTGGCCAATTGTAACATTCACACTTGCCTCAAACAGACAAGCGTTCTTTCTCCCACCCTGAACAACACAGATATATAAACCCCTCTTGCCTAGTTTCCAACAGACCTCCCAACCTCTGAGGATGACTGCCAGGCTGCCATAGATGTGGGCAAAACTTCAGGCGAGGATGCTTCTGGAACATGGTCATACAGTTCAGAAAACTCACAGCAACACATTAGTTTCTGTCCCATATTGGGAGATATATGGGATATAAATCAAAAGGGGAAAAAAATCCTTTTTTGAGGTGGGAGAATGCGTGCTTTTCTAACTCTCCTTTGGCTCCCAGCCTTCGCACACGCCTTCAAGGAGAGAGAGAGAGAGAGAATGGCACAGGCATGGCTGGAATGGCTCTCTTCGCCCCGTGGCTTCCTAGACGGGATTTTCCTGGGAGAAAGAGGAAGGAAAGAACCTCCGTCGGGATGAAGCCTTTGAAGGCGGGCGCTGAGGGAGCTCTGGGCAGGATGCGGCTGGGTGGCGATTCCGTCCTCCTCGCTACAGTCCCGGAGACACCGGAGGAGGAGGAGAGCCTCAGTCGCCGTCACGTAATTCATTCAAAGACATCCGTGTTGAACGGGGGGGGGGGTCTTCCTTATCGCCTAGTGCGCCGCCCCTTCTCTCTCTCAGCCACGCCGACTTTGGGCCACTTTGAAGCCGAGGCTCAACAGCTGTCAGTTGGGAGGGAGGGAGGGAGGGAGGGAAGGAGGGGGAGCGGGGAGGGCGCCTGCGTGCCTGGGAAGGCGGAGTCCTCCCGGCGTGGCACCTGCGGGATGCCGGCAGCAGGGACAGCAAGGGAGAGAGCGGGCAGGAGGGCGCGGAAAGACTCGACTCCTTCCTCCTCCTCCTCCTCCTCCGTTTGTCCCGACCCTCCCTCCCCTCCCCTCCTTCCCTCCAAGCCTTGGAAGGGACGCCGAGAGGGCCATGCGGTCCCGAGACTAGTTTAGCCGGACCCTCTTTCTCTCCCTCCCTCCCTCCCTGCCTGGCTCCTTCCTTGGCCCGCTCTCCCTGCCTCCTGCTGCGGGGACTGGCTGGTCTTGGCCACCTTCGGAGCCAACTCCCCGTCCCTCTTCCCTCCCCGAGGCCGGGCAACGCTGCTTCCTCCTCCTCCTCCTCCTGCTCCAGACCGGCTGAGGGAGGAGTCCTCCTGCTTGCCCGCCCGCCCGGCTCGTGGGCTCCTTGGGCGAGGAGCTGTCCAACTTTTTCAGCAGCACAGTTTCCCCTTGAGCTCCAAACGCGGTATTCGAGGGGCCTTGGAGGCTGAAGAAGGGGGAGAAAGACACAGAGAGAGAGAGAGAGAGAGAGCGGAGCGGGCTTGAGGAGGAGCCTCCACCACCACCAGCACCACCACGACGAGGACGGCGAGGAGCTCTTTCTTCCCGTCTCTCGGGATTTTCCGGCTGCGGCGAGGAAGCCAAGCGGAGGGAGCCGGAGCCGAAGGAGACGCCCTCCGCCCTCTGCCCGGCATGGAGGCGGAGGAGAGCGGCCCCCGGCTGGCGGAAGCGGCGGCGGGGAGCGAGGCGGGGAGCCTGCCTGCGCCGAAGCACCTCTGGCGCCACGAGCACCGCTGCCGCCTCCTGCTCCGGACGCAGCCCCACTTCCTGGCGCACCAGCAGGGCCCCCCGCCCGCCCCGGCCCCTCCGCCGCCGCCGCCCAAGCCCCCCTCCTCCTCCTCCTCGCCGCCGCCTCCCGCTTCTCCGCCGGCCTCCTCCCGGGCGCGCGGGGCGGTTGGGGCTCGGGTGCGGCACCGCGGCTTCTCGGACACGGAGCGCTACCTGGCCTGCCGAGCCATGGACCGCGCCTCCTTCGCCCTCGAGACCGGGCACCGGCCCGGGCTGAAGAAGTCGCGCATGTCGTGGCCCTCCTCCTTCCAGGGATACCGACGGTAGGCGGGGAAGGGGCGCCGGGGACAGGGACCCTCCACACCGCTCCCCCCGGGGCTTCAGGGCTGGCCGAAGGCGGGGAGGCGCCCAAGGGACCAGGGCCCCCGCGGAGGGTTGGGCGAACCGTGCTCTCCAAGGCTTTCGTGGCCGGAATCACTGGGTTGCTGTGAGTCATCCAGGCTGTGTGACCATGTTCCAGAAGCATTCTCTCCCGACGTTTTGCCAGGCCTCCTCAGAGGTTGTGAGGTCTGTTGGAAACTAGGCAAGTGGGGTTTATATCTGTGGATGGTCCAGGGTGGGAGAAAGAACTCTTGTCTGTGTGAATGTTGCAATTGATCACCTTGATTAGCATTGAAAAGCCTTGCAGCTTCAAGGTCTGGCTGATTCCAGACGAGAGTTCTTTCTCCCACCCTGGACCTTCCACAAATATATATACCCCACTTGCCTAGTTTCCAACCGACCTCACAACCTCTGAGGAGGCCTGCCATAGATGGGGGTGAAATGTCAGGAGAGAATGCTTCTCTTCTTAGGCAATCCCTCGTAGTTCGAGGACGATGGTCTTCCACTTCGGAAGATGCCTGTGCATGATTTTTTTTTTTTTAATGTGTGGAGGTCGGTGCACGGCCAGGCAACACACAGTCTTCACAGGTTGAGGTCCCAACAGTGGTGTGATTAACACAACGAGAGTGGCTTCTCAGTCTGTTGCAGCCTTCTTCTGCCTTCACAGCCCTTGTAACATGTACCATGTTATCCTCCACCTGCTCCGCCGTTGAGGTCTTTGGGTCTTCGGATTGTGCTTGGTCTGGAACCTCCCCTGTGGTCACTACTGGGAGTGTGTGACTCCCGTGGTTGTGCCCGCAGGTTCATTGGAACACGCAAGCCCCTTACCACGACAAGGTGACAGTCCATCGAGGGGGTTCTTCTGGAACATGGCCAGACAACTTGGAAAACTCACAGCAACCCATTTGGGGGAACCCTCGGCAGAGGATGAGGCAGGCACAAGTTGAATATCCCTTATCCTCCAGATACAAAACATTGTGGAGCCTCCTTCTCTGGAGGTTTTGTAAGAGGCTGGATGGCCATCTGTGAAGAGTGCTTTGATTTTGGTGGAATGGGGCTGGACCCTTATGATCTTTTCGAATTCTATGCTTCACATGGTGGCAGAGACAGCAATGGACACCGTTGCCTCTTAATGGTTCAGTGTACACAGACTGCTCCTTACACAGCATTATTGTGCCCTGTGTATAAAGTGTACGCCAGGCATAAAATGCGTTGTGTTGTTCAAGGCTATCATGGCTGGAATAACTGGATTGCTGTGAGTTTTCCAGGCTGTTTGTCCATGTTCCAGAAGCATTCTCTCCTGACGTTTCACCCACATCTATGGCAGGCATCCTCAGAGGTTGTGAGATATATTAGAAACGAAGCAAGGGAGCTTTATATATCTGTGGCTATATCAATCACCCTGGACTTTCTACAGATATATAAACCCCACTCGCCTAGTTTCCAACAGATCTCACAACTTCTGAGGATGCCTACCATAGATGTGGGCTAAACACCAGGAGAGAATGTTTCTGGAACATGGACATACAGCCCAGAAAACTCACAGCAACCCAAGAAAACACATTTCGTGTTTAGACTCAGGTCCCACCTCCAAGGTATCTCATTACATACATACAATCATTTTGAAATCCAACTCTTCCATCCCAAGCATTTCGAATAAGATATGCTCAACCTGTAGCAAGGGCTAGAATAGGATGGATTTTTTGTGTGTGTCAGAAGTGACTTGAGAAACTGTAATGGATGGATGAGAGAGGGGAACGGAGGCATGAGTCCACCAGGTTCAGGTCAGGTAGGGATCTCAAACCTTGAGCCTTATATGACCTTATGGTTGTATGCTGGTGCTTGGACTTTATGGTCAGCACTAGGCCCAGGCTGAAGGTGAAGTGAAATGGAAGGAGATCCAAGGCAGGAAGGAGAACCTGAGCCACTTGCTATGTGCTCCAAGTTTTGAAAGATGTACCTTTAAAAGACAAAACACAAAGCAAAAACCATGCAGGTGGGTGTTGGAGTCTGACAGTGGAGGAACACCGTTTTTCCCTCCGCGCAACACTTTAAAGTATATCTTACAGGTTTAGCACAGTGTCTTGGTGGGGCAGCTACACCTACATAGCAAGGAACCCATCATAGTTTCTCCATTCTCCCTCTTCACTCCCTCCTCTCATAAATATATATCCACACACATGCACACCTGCATAACTTTATCAAAATGTTTTCAGAGCTGATGATAATATGTTACTACAATATTACTATTACTATAGTACACAAGCTCGTTGGTATTTAAAATCCAGGGGAGGAGGACCGTTTGGTGTGATCCAAGGCAGTGTTAGCATGCGCTTGGTGGAGCGAGTGCTGTAATAATAACTGGCCCCTGGTGAGGTGCAATGAGTTGATCTGGAGGAACAAACATGGGGGAGACAGAAAGAAAGCCGGTTGTTCTTTTGCTCCCTGTCAGCAGAGCTGTAGGTTGTGTCTTTGCTGGCACTGAGTGGCTGGAGGATCATAGAGTGACATCACTCTCTGTAAGAACAACTTCCTTTCGCAATCAGCAGGGAGCTGCTCCAGGCAGGAAATGATAGTTTTATGTATGATTGTTGAAAAGATGTCCTTTGCAGCAGAAGAGGGTCATTTTGAAGTCTGTATGTTGTGAAGAAGGGGGCCGTGGAAGACATTTTTTTTTTCACTTGGGCAGTTGCTTTGATTTATTTGTCATCTGGGTTAATGCACTCGCCTAGCATCCTATACATTGTGTAGCAGACATCACATTTCAAATTACATTACATGACACATATCTCTATGACATGACCTTGTCCATGATGGTGTCATTATGCCCCTGTAGTAAAAAGGCCAGCAGTGCTCAAAACCCTCTTGTGCTCTCTTTTTTTCCTACATTGCTTATAGCTGATTGAAAGATGAGACATTCAGCGATACAAAGTCCTTGCAGTTACTATGAATAAAAGCTAATATTTGGGTTGCTAAATTGCTAATATCGTTAGCAATCATGAATATATTAATCAATAGCTAGCACAGTCTCATAGTTATTAATAACTACTATCATGATTTATTATTCCCCTGTCCAACTGTAATTTCATGTACACATCACTGTCATGATTCTTTGCTTTTTTGTAGCTCTCATGCTACTTGGTGGAAAACCTGGTGTAAAATAAGGCTGAAACGACCTTTGTTAGAATGCTAATTGCATAGGTTTCAATCTTTTGGAGACAAGTGAGCATACTAGTAAAATGTTACAAGACAGTGCTCTAAAGAGGAATACGTTTATGTTACATACATTAGTTCAGAAAGTACCATGCTTTTCCTAGTATATATAGTCTGGAAAAAAATGAGATCAAAATTTACCCCTTTGTCTTGTTTAGTCATTTTGGAGTTTTGGTACTCAGGGTTACTTCCAAATGCACTGAATTCAGAGGCAAGTATTACTCATCCATGCGATTATATTAGATTGCCCTCTTGGTTCTTTCTAATCGATCTGATTTTAGTGAGTTTATTCCAAGCATAGCTAACTTTGGATCCATCCATCAGTTTCTTTTCAGCTAGGGCTGGAAATATGCTAAAAATGCTTGTGATCCAATCAGTTGCATAATAAACTTCACTTTACTTTGCAACTCCATTGACAGTTATATTACTGTAGACATATATTTTATTTAAGAAGTTACATGCAGAGTATTATGCCATGATACGTATGGGGAAATTCTTCTGAAGTGACATTTCTAACTGTGAAAATTGAAAACCCACACACAACATATCCATGATAGTCTAAAAATAATACACAGATTTTCTTCAGGCTGAGACATTTCAAAAATTAACATAAAACAGAGAGGATATTTGATTTCTTCTATTTGTAACTAGCAAAGGGACATTTTGAAATATGCCATGAATGACTTGCTTTATAGAGTCTTGTTTAATCTTTCCTCAGATAGATATAGACATACCTCAATTAATAAAGCATCTGAAAACGGAAATCATTTTTATGAAGTCTTTTTACAGTTGTCCAGGAATGCAGCAGTGAGTCTGCTCTCAGAAATTCATAAAACCTGAGCTAAGAAAGAATGGGATTTTGCTCTAAGCTGATCTGTTGCAGCCATGTGCCCCATTTTACAATAGGCAAGTTAAACAGCAGTGCCTTCCAGAATCCCTTACTGAGTAAGCATAACATGAAAGATGATAAGCCTCCCTCACCAACTAACCAGGAGCCCCCAGAGGTGCAATGAGTTAAACCCTTGTGCCGGCAGGCCTGCTGACTGAAAGGTCGGTAGTTCAAATCCAGGGAGCAGGGTGAGCTCTTGTCTGTCAACTATAGCTCCCCACATGGGGACATGAGAGAAGCTTCCCACAGGATGGTAAAACATCAAACATCCAGGCAGCCCCTAGGCAATATCCTTGCAGAGAGCCAATTCTCTCTCACCAGAAGCTACTTGCATGAAAAAAATCAGCTAACCATAGCAAATTAAAGTTTTTAAAATCTTTATGCTTGACCAACAATATGGAAATCATAACAAGGATGAAGGTTTTTAAAAGAAAATGCCACTCTTGAATTCCTTTTTAGAATAAGTTTTCAAATGGTCTTTGGAAGCTTCCAATATTTTTGGATTACTTATTCAAGGATTGTCTGATCTGGTTGTTTCATTTCACATGTGTGTATTGTTAGCCGAGAATTAGAAAATTTACTGAAACACATTCAAGTCCCCCCCCCCCCCCCGCCTTTGTTATGCAGGAACCTATCTCTATTCTTTCCATGTTACATTCTCCTCTGGTACTAACATTTCTGTTAAAGAATTAGCTTGTAGAAACATCTCTCCTTCATCAACTGAGATATACCTTACCTAAAATGTTAACAACTAAACTTTTAAGTTTAGCAAAAGCATTTAAAAAAACAAACAAAAACAAAACACCCCACTGTTATTAATCATTTGTTTTTAAATGAATTGCACTCTTTAGGACAAATTATTAAGCAGAGTAAATAGATCTGTTCAGAAAAGAGCAACACCACAATTTTTAATAATTACCTCAGAGTAACTTAAAACAAAACAAATACAATGAAAAAGAGATGACTAAAATCATGAACATTTAAAGCACATTTTAAAAACATTTTAATTAACAAAAATGCAACACAAGTCCATTTCAAAGTTCATTTTGCAGTAAGTGACATCAGTTGCCAAAGGCTCACCTGAATTAAGAGGCATCAGTGTTAGTAGAAACATAAGAAGACCAACCTGAGTACCACGATCAAGGATTTTCAGTAGCTGGGAACGGCCACGGAGAAATATTATTTGTTGTCTTCATAGCCCATGCCTCAGAGGGCAATAAGATTGAGAGAAAGGCCTCTTCCAAAGATATCAAAGTGTATGCAGGCTCATGTAGGAGATGTAAGGTTTTTAAACTGTGCTTTTAAAGGTGCTAACCAAGGCTTTGAATTGTTCCTAGAAACAAATCAGTGAAGCTTTAAGAACTCCATTAATGAAAGCTTTAGTACTCATACAAAAGTACTAGAAAGCTTGGTTGATGTGGATAAATAGGGTCCTCCCACACATTTTAGAAGTGTGAACCCAACTATTCAACTATTCAACTGTCAATATCTGAAAGAGGTGTCAGAAAACATGCATATAAAACAGATGCACCTGAATGATCAGAAAAGTAAGATGTGATGTAAGGACTGGGTTAGAGTGGTGGTAGCAGAGTTAGATTTCTTTCTGTACGAAGAGTGGAAAAGCTTATAAATTGCAGACTAAGTCTAGAGAAGTACACATTTTTGCCTATATTTATCTGCAAAGAGTTCATTCCTGTACAAAACTGCTTTCAATACATATAGAAATGGAAAGCTGTTGAAATCCAGTGCAAATTTAACGGCAATGCTTTTAGATATATGGTCAAAACACAAAGGAATGTTAAGTTACAAGTACTGAAATTACATATCTGGAGTTCTTTTTGTAATGGTCTGCACCTTGTTCATATTATAAGGTTTCTTTTTGATTAAGCAGAATTTCTCAACTGAGGAAATATTCTTAGTGTGTCAAAGATCAGTGATAGCCTGAAGTCAAGCATATAGTAATGTTAGGGAGGGAAGCCTCGCCCATTGGTTATTACTTACTAAAATGGGGATAAAAGGATCATGGGTCTCTTTCTGCTTCTGCTTCAGTGACACTGTCTTGAACTAGTAGATTAATCTCTTCACGTCTGTTACTTTCTCACTCGTGAAACCTAAGTGGCTAAAGTGGAAGTTCAATTTGTATGTGCCTCATGTGGATTGTAAAATGTATCAGTGCAACTTAGCCTTTGATTGAACAGGCTTAGAGCTGTGTGCATCCTGTATTGGGAGAGACTACTTTTAGGATTTAAAAGCATTGAGTGGAAATGGGGGAAATGGGCTTAAAGGAATCCACAAGGCTTGCATCCCAACTTCCCCAATGATGATGCCTCCCTATAGCCCCATCTAAACAGGAGCTACAAAGGCAAGATCTTTTCTTCCTCTGGGTAATTTGAACACTGGCTGTTTCACTCCATTTATCAAGAGAAGTCCTTCCATTTATAGAAGAGACCGAGGAGGTCATGGATAATTCTCACTGTGCTGTCACTCACCAATTCTGATTTTATTCCAACCCAGCCTTCCTACAGCAGATTCAGGGAGATGGAAGGGTTCAAAGGGACTAGAGAGGGACATCGGCTAAACAAAATTCATATTTCTATGCAAGAGTGAATGGGACTTCACCTTGAGATATCTGGGTCTAGGAAAAATGCATGGGTGAATATTGCTCACTCATATGATAAGGTCTCTGTTGGTTACAAAACCCAGTGTGTTTTTAAAAGATGCAGGGAGACCTAGAGTGCAGTTTCCACTCACTTACAAAGTGCATTCAGTGTCTTGTACCAGTCACTATCTCTCAGCTGTAAGTTTAATCAGAGGAAAAAAAGGGATATAACCGTGACTATTTTGATAAGAAAGTTCAATATGATCAAAGACCAGTACATTAGGTTCTTGGAGAAATAGTGGGGCAAATATCAGATAATAAGATACTTGCATTGGACTGAAAATTTTTATGTGCAAATCTTCAATGTTGTTTCATACTTGGAAATAAGTTTGGCTGCAGTTTGCATGGTTTCACATGTTTTAAAACCAAGCAAAATAATATGCATTTGAATTGGAGATCTGTGGAGTAATTCAAGCCCTATTCCATAACTAGAATATTTTAAATTCACGTTTTACCTGATCAAGGATACCTAATCTATAATCTATAACTGAATCTATAACTGAATAAATGTATACTGCTCTAATAACATATTCACATTTAGGTAAGGATACCTAATTTTAAGACACTTTAACTGAAGAATAAAATGGTGTGTTTCCTTAATGTTACCGTTCTAAGAATCCCATCTACATGTTAGTATTACACTAAATGGAGTCATGACAATTCTAGATTTGCTACTGTTTCATCATTATTAGTTTTATTTTTTCAAATTGTTTAGCTCTCTACAGTGATGGTAGGTTCTTCTGTATCCCAAGGTGTTAGGTTTTCTCTGGTTGTAGCCTGAATTTCACAGGTACTGTTGAAGTCTGTCCCCCAACTGCATTCAGTACAGTACTTTGGATAGCACTTTGAAACCTGGAGCAGAATATTTTTCTCATTTTGCCAAGGAAATTGAAGCTATCTCTTTGATTCATCTCTACCTAAGCTTGGATGTAACATGTTACAAATAACTCAGTAGCAAAAAGCAATTCATTTTTATTTATATTGTATTGCAATTGTATCATAACAAGACTAATCAATTTTTTGCACTATTACTAAAATATAGTTATTTTTATATGGAGAGAAGTGCAGTTTTGATGAATGTGGGAACTGCAATATTATGTGGAATATTAGAGGTACTGCCTTGAGCTATGTCTTGGATTGCTGCCTGTTTTTTGCAAGTGTTGAGATGATGTTGAGGTGGACAGAAGGACAGTGAGTTTTGTATGTGGGAGAGTTTAGGCTTGATTTTCTCAACGACTCTTTTATTTGTTGTTTTAGCATTCCATGGTATCCTTAGAACTCTTCTCCAGCACCATGTTTCACAGAATTTGATTTTCTTCCTTTCAGTTTTCTTCATTGTCAAGCTTTCATAACTATGCATAGAAATGGGAAATATGAAGGCACTGACAATCCAAACTTTAGTATTCAGTGATACATCATTACATTTCAGGATCTTGTCTAGTGATTTCATACTGTCCCTGAAGTTTCTCAAATCGCTCCTGACACAAAAAAACCAAAAACCAAAAAAACTGTCTTTCCAAGAGCTGAACTTCTGATTTCTTGTCTGAAGTCTTCATTCTGATTAATTACTGAGCTAAGCTATGGAAAATCTTGAATTATTTCAGTGCCTTTATAATCTACCTTAAAGTTATTGAAATCACCTTGTTGTCATTATTTTTGTTTTCTTACTGTTCAGCTGTGAACCTACCTTTGAACTTTTACCCTTCATTATTCAGTAATCATGGGGGCCACGGTGGTGCAGCAGGTTAAACTGTTAAGCTGCAGAACTTGCTGACTGGAAGGTCAGCAATTCACATCTGCAGATGGGGGAGCTCCCATTGTTAGCCCCAGCTTCTGCCAACCTAGCAGTTCGAAAACATGCAAATGTGAGTAGATGGTGGCGGAAAGGTAACAAAGCTCTATGCAGTCATGCTGGCCACATGATCTAGGAAATATCTACAGACAACGCTGGCACTCCGGCTTGGAAATGGAGATGAGCACCTTCACCCAGAATTAAACTCGATTAGACTTAATGTCAAGGGGAAACCTTTACCTTACTTTACTATTCAGTAATCATTCAAATCTTTGTTATTTTCTGCTAGTAATATCATGTCACCTGCACATCCTATATCATGGATGGTCCTTCCTCCAGTGTTTATGTTTCCTACTTCCAAGTCTAATTCTGCTTTACATGTGATGTTCAACGTATGAGTTAAACAGATATGATGATGAAATGCAACCTTGCCTGACCCCTTGCCCATTGAGAGCCGCTCTGTTTATCTGTATTTTATTCTCTTGTCCTGAGTACAGGTCATGCATCAGGAGAATCAAATGTTGTGACATACCTAGTTCTTTATGGTCTGTAGAATCAAAGGTTTTTTTTTTTACTGTAACATATAAAACCCAAGATGTTTTAAAAAATCATTCATGTGCACCATTGTGCAACATATTTTTGTACTATTATTTTTAATATCTCTTCTTTTCCTGACTAAGCTTGGACATTTGATGTTTCTGACTTCACATTTGGTAAAAGTCTTTATTGTAGAATTTTGAGAATCACTTTGCTTGCATGGGACATGGCAATCCCTGGTGCTTCTTTTCTTGGGGATTGGAATAACTATTGGGCATTTCCTGTCTGGGCCATATTATTTGTTTTCCGTATTTGTTGACTGTTAGAACACTAGTTAGAACTCAATTTTGTCTCTGTAGCTTGAAGCATGTTCTCCAAATTTTCCTTGTGATTTAGTTCTTCCAAATGGTCTGCGTGCAGCTTCCACTTCATTTTCTAAAATTGGAAGTTCATCTTCATATGGTTTTTGCTTGAATGAATCTGTCATATCTTTTATATAGTTCTTCCATATATTGTTTCCCTCATTTTTTATTTCTACTGTGTTCCCTTGCTAGTTGTGGAGTATCCGCACTCCTGGTTTACATAATCCTAAATATAGCTTAGTATTCAAAGACACTGTCATATTAGACAATCTCAGCATAAAATATATAAAGGAAACCATTAACATTTAGCATCTAGTGGGTTGGAATCCATAAAACGTTGTACTAGAATTATACTTTTCTCTGTTAGTCTCAAAGGTGCTATCGCTTTATGCTAAATTAAGAACCATCAAGGCAAAGGAACAGTTGGGTCTGAGTACACAAATTACAATGATGTGAAAGACCTGATGAGAAAACTCTTATTCTCTCAACTGGTTAAAATCACCAGAATGTGAATATATTATCAGGGCAGTATACATTTCTTCAGTTATAGATTTTCTGTGTTGACAGTAGTGAGGAGGATATTTTAATAATTTCTTATACCAACACAGAAGCCTCTTGATTCTAGTTGTGGGTTGGATCTAGTTTTGTGATCTAGCCATGGATATGTATTTTTCCCCCCAGAAATAAGTCCTAAGGTATTTAGAGGAACTTAATTCCACATGTAAATAATCTTTTTGTTGTGGATGCCCCCTCCCCTTTGTCTCCTGGCAATCAGTATTTTTAGACCCAGTCCACCACTGAGTGGGAGCTTTAGATGAACACCTCTGTGGCACATGAGTTATGTGGTGTGTGTCGTACATATGGCTGGTGCTATGGCTACACAACACAACACGACAGGTGTGATGTCATTACAGAATGGATTTCTTCATTCATAAATCCCTTCTGTGCTGGTACAAATCCTGATTGCTGTTGTGCGCCTTCAACTCTAAAGCAAACTTATTACAGAGTTTTCTTGGCAAGATTTCTAATTGAGGGGTGGCATGGACTTCCTCTGTGGTTGAGATAGTGTGACTTATTCTGTATCAACAGTGGGTTTCTATAACCAATCAGGCATTCGAACCCAGGTCTCCAAAGTTCCTGTCCAACACCCAAAACATTCAGTTGGAGTAGCTCTTATGTCAGTCCAGATACTGTTATGCATTATTTATTCCTTCATTAATTAAAAGATTTTTGGACTATAAGGCAGAGCCTACATACAATTAGTGTGTAGGATAAAAGATAATACAAATATCTTTCTTTAAAAATACATGCAGCCTTAAAAAGAATGGTGTAAAGTAATTTGCAATAGTTAAAACAAAGATTGAAAATACCTTAAATTTAAAAAGACTGGTTATGATTTAACCACACAGTTTTTAAGAAGTGAATTCTGTAATCCCTTCTGAAAAAAATCCAAGTAGGTAAACTATCTGATCAGCTAATTTCCTGCCAATTGTTTTATTATTTATCTTGTATTTGTAAGTTGTCAGCATTCAGACTCTGAAATAAATGACATATCCCAAACTGTGACCCCTCAAGTGATTTTGAAAATCCTTTGTCAAACTAATAAGTGATTGAGAATCTTAGTTTATTTTCTTTTTAATGTCAATCTTAATTTGTTAATTCATCTGTTCACTAAATCTTTAAATACAAAATAATTTAAAATGGAAAAGTATTACAAATTGCCAGTCATGAATGGAAATATTGGCTATTACTCGAAAGTGTCACTGCTGGCATCTAATGATTAAATAATGAATTTGAAAATCGTTGCTGAAAATGTTAACTCATAGGGCAATTAGTTAATTTTAATGTATTATTTCCAGTCAGAAGCAGTAATGGAGTAACACCCATGATTGTTAAGTAATATACTTAAACGTCTTTTCATTAATAAAACTATTATAACTCATAGGTTAATCATGGATTACGTATCTTTGCAGAAGATTTTCAGGATTACAGATCCCAAAACTGGGAGCAAGTCACTGGGAGCAAAGTCTCAATGAAAACTATCTGTGCTCTGAAATGGCTGTGATAGTTGCTTGACTGGTTATAAACAGCTGATTTCACCGACAGAATAGTTATGTCATCCAAATTTTCATTTCCTGGCTCAGTATTGCAACCCTTTGGGGGGCTTATATTGTTTGTCTCAGACTGAAGGGCTGAGCATTGCACTTCTCTAAATCTCCTTTGGTTTATATTTTTTCAGAGATGTAGGAATTCAATGCCTTCCTCTTCCCCACCCACCCAACTTCATTCCTTCTTATTAAGAGGCATTCCAGAATATTTTGCTACCTGAATGAAAGGGCAAGATGGCACTTTGCCTCTACTTCATTCCAGTAGAAAATGAATTTACTGGTGGTCCAAAAATATTTCAACATTATTGGTAGTACAGAATCCTCCAATGTAAGATCACTGAGAGGACATGGACAAGTGTTGTGGCTTGTACAATTATATATTTTGATGCCCAGGATGGTGGATTTGCCCCACTTAAAGGTAGAACCAACCTTTAAAGGTAGAACCTGTTTCTACCCCTCCATAATTCCTAGCCCTGCCCTTTTCCCTGTTAACTTTCCTTTGGCAGGTAGCCAACTGCACTTTTAATTAATTAATTTTAATTTAGTATTAAGTTTGTGCATTATATACATTATCACAATATAGTTAAAAATAACTATTTACAAATCTTCGTTATCCCATCCTCTTTAAAAACACAGAGCAATTTGGAGCAAAGTGCTTACTATAAACATCTTCCTTGTGTTGAGTGGACAAATGCTGGATTGAGTTTTGGGAAATCAACATTCTAGTTTTCCCTGCAAAGCCATAAAATAAATCAGGACAAGTCTTGCACTAATCTTTTCAACTGGCTTGCTATGAATATTTAATAAAGAGGAATGGTTGCACCATATAGCTTTGTGGGGTCCTTGGAAGAATAAAGGAGAGATGTAAATGCAATAGTAACAAAAGAGTATCTGTGTCTGGTTGGGTTGGTCTGGGCTGCTATTTTCAGCACAGCCTGGGGCTGTAACCATCTTGATTATGCTGCTACAACAAATGCCCCTGCCACCTAAGGATGGATATAATCTTTACCATTTTTCATTTTATAATCAAAGCATTCGGTTTCCTGAGGGTAGGGAAAACTAGTCATGAAGAATAGCACAGTGGTGAGAATTTTGCAGCTTTTGCTGAAGGTTTGTATATTGTATGTTTTTGATATTTATTATGTGCATAAATAGATGTGGTTTTTGTGTTGCTTGAAAATCAAATTACAATCATATTTATTTTTTCAGAAAAATGCTATATTCAGATAACCATGTAGTTTTTTAAAATGAAAAATTGCCAGAGGTTTGCACATGCACAGACATAAAACCACCATTTCTCTTTGTGTCCAAGATTGTTGCGATTTTTACACAAAACCCTCACTATTTTTGTGCACATATTTTTCTGATGAGAACAGTTATTGGAATCACTCCAAGATGTGCAAATTGAAAGCAAGATCTGTACAAATATATTCGTTTTCTTTGTAGTGCAAGCTATAGAAATTATTTTGAAGACAAAATAACCTTACT
The DNA here is from genome assembly GCF_035594765.1 of Anolis carolinensis. Taxonomy (NCBI): domain Eukaryota; kingdom Metazoa; phylum Chordata; class Lepidosauria; order Squamata; family Anolidae; genus Anolis; species Anolis carolinensis. Next base: position 294,902,358 of record NC_085842.1, read on the forward strand.
GTCTCCAGTAGAGTTTGTTTTGTGATTCCCCTCCCTCTCTATTGAGCTTATGGGCATGCCTCCATGGACTAAACAATTGTACTCATCTCGTAGGGGACACAAGCAAATTTTGACAATTCACTTGAAGTAGAGCACTTTGGGCTTTAATCCAGCAAAAAAAACAAAACAAAAAAACCCCTTGCCTTTTACTCCACAGATTTACAGAAAATCCAGTTTTATGGGTGTATGACTGGCCTTTCAGGCTGCACTGCTTCACTATGAAGTGGGGGGGAGGAAGAAAAATGATAGATGGAACTGGTTGGTGGGAGGTGATCATTCAGGTGTGAAGCTCCCTTCATATGTGAGCCCTGGGGCAGATAATATCGATACTAATACTACTAATAATATTTTTTTCCCACTTCTTCTTGTGGCTCGAGGCAGGTTACAACATAGCTAAAAACACATAATCATCATAAACATTATAGAAAATGCCCATATTAAAATGTATTTCTACATGGAGTTGCCTCCATGGAAGACAGAACAATAAGTGTCAGGTGGTTTGCTCTGCCCTCCCTCCTTCACTTGTTGCTTTCAAATCTAGTTGTGAATGGTGTCTGCTTGCTTGACTGTATTTCATTTACTTTATTGGGCTGAAAACTAAAATAAGAATTCTAGCTAAAGGGATTGTTTACAGATCCAGCTGCACTCCCTGGACCTACTTTGTACATTTACATACCTAAACCTCAGGCTCTAAACTTGGCAGTAGTTGGAATTATATGCCAGCAACAAGGAAAAAGCTAAGATTCAGGAAAGAGGAGGAGATTGTCAAGACAGCAGCATTCAAAATTTATCTCCCATTGGCATCAGAACAGGTGTGTACAGATGATACCATCAATAATGATACATTAACATCAACCACAGTTGCTTGGAGCATGTAATTCAAATAAGAATTATAAAGTTTAGCAAAAAAGTACAGGCATACCTCAGTTAACAATATTGTTGACACCGATGATCCTTGTCAAAAATGCTCTGTTGGGTAGATGATGAAGGAGCCTGGAGAAACAAAGGCTGGATCTACACTGCTATGTAATACAGTTTCAAACTACATTATATGGTCAGTATATACACATATAATGCAGAGTCTTCTGGTGTCATATTGCAGCAGCAAATCTACAGTAAAAATTCAATAAAGTTTGAGATAGAAAAAATGGGATTCTCCTTTAACCTGAAGCATTTTGTGTTTGCCCATAGCAGACAACATAAACTGTAGTTGCCTGCAAAATCTCTCACTGATTATGTATGAATGCCAAAACAGAAAAGAAAGGGGATAACCAATAAGACTGCTTTACCAGGTTTCTTCACCATGTTAAAAAAGTACAGATCTGTAAATTTAGTTTGCAAAATGAAGATTATATGAAAAGTGAGATTTCTTGATAGAAAAAATAATTCCTGAATTTATTTGGGAAAATATTTGAAGTTTCTAGAAGAATCAAAATATTTTTGTTTATTTATGAAGGCTTAACTGACCAGATTGTATTATTCACATGTGCATATTATGAATTTTGGAGAGAGATTGCTAAAACATTTTGAAGTGATATTTTGTATGGTGCAGGAAACTATTTCCAAGTTGTTGCTGTCTCTAGTACCAAATATTCTGTTCAAGAAGTAATCCTCAAGAACACATCTACTTTGTTAAATGAGGTAACCTCAACTCTGTTTTGAACACTTGTGGAAGCACTATTTTTTTTAACAATATAAGTAATTTAAAATTTTCCAAGTTCTGCTTTGAAAAGAAAAGAGTCAGAATTGGATGTACAGCTAAACCAAGCCATTTTCAGAAGTTGGCAGGGAACTAATCCTGTTTCCCAAGTCTAATTACAGGACTAACAAGGTGTTACTAGTTGAATCCAGTCTATTTTGGTCTTTCAGGATTGATCTTCTGAACAATGCTTCTGTGATACGGATAACAAAAGAGAATAATTTTGCAAGATCTTATGGAAGTCACTGGAAGAATATTCTTGTTGGTTTTTCATGGATAGGAATAATTTTGATTCATGATTATAGTCATACACAGCACCTCTCAAACATGCACTTAGATTTTTTTGAATTTCCTGGAAAACATAAGTTGGTCCATATCTCTCTGAGTGAGGGATCATTATATAATTAGTTGTGTGAGTGAGGACAGAAAAACCTTTAAACTTTGCACCTACATCGTGCACCTATGACCAGTTAGCATAATTTTTTTTCATTTCTGATTTGAATCTCAATAATGCCATTTGAAAATACCTAGGCAGAAGAAAACATTTTATATGGCTAGTTTTGTGTAGAGTAAAAAAGAGATAATAGTGTATGTGATAATTACCAGCATTCGAATAGAAGACTCTCTTTCCTTCAAAGTTTCTAAGGGCTTGAATTATTATCTCTCAAGGATGACTTCTTACACTGGCAGACACTGATTAGATGACTCTTGGGTTCCCTTTGAGTTTTGTGATTCAGTGTTTGTTTCAAACAGGTGAGAATGTGTATTCAAATGCTGCGAACCACAAGAAATTTGCCAGATGCACTTGTGAACTGATGTGCTCCTTTATCTCATTTATTCATCTTGGGTGTCTCATTTATCCATAGTAGTGTCTATTGCTGACTTTTGTGTCTGTTCTACTGAGCAATGCCTAGCAGTGCCCACTGTGTGTTTGTGCACATAAAGCAATTACTCCAGCTATGCAGAGTTTATAGTTGGTAGACAGATCAATAGTTAGATTAAAAAGAAAGAATTTTCTTGGGATTTTTTTAAAAAATCAGCCATCATGCAAAAAGATGGAATGCTTTCATGTCAGAGAAAATACAGGGCAGCTAGAGTAGATTAGCTCCCATGTGCATCTGTCAGCTTGCATAAGGGGTGTCATTGAAATAACTGTGTAAGCAATATGGGAGTCCTTTATGTAAAAACAGTGTTCATGAGACTAGAATAGAGAATGCAACAGATTCATAGATGGGGAGGAATTACTTTTTTGGATGACAGTTCTTAAAATCCATGAACCAGCATAGTCATAGTCATACTGACTCGGAATTTGGGGAGTTGTAGTTCAAAATAGTAATTTGTTCAATCTCTGACAAGGAGACTAGATGAACACATGTTTGACATGGAACTTTAATTTAGTGGACATTTGATTTTCTCTTGTAGGAATGTTATGAAATGAAGCATACTAACAAATGTTCAATGACTTTATGAAAAAAGACTTTGTCTTTTAAAACATAAGATACAATTTATTCCATGTGTGTTAAATAACTTGTGAGTGGTCTATTGATGGACACATAAGTAAAACAAACACATCTTTCTCTAAACTGTATTGTGTATTAATGGGTTGGATCCATCCATTATTACAGCTAAATAGAATAGACCCTTTGAAACCAGTAGGAGACGTATTAGTCACAACTAATTTAAGCTTTATGACTCAGTTAAGTCTCCTTGATTTCAATGGATCTGCTCTATGTATGGATAAATCTGGATCCAATTCAGTAGGCCACTGTGTGTATATGCAAATAAGTATCGGTCTGAATTACTGTCTTTTTTTGGAGAAAGTTATTGCTCATAGTTCCACTCGGAATAACAACTTTGCTCTTTAGTCAAATGGGAACCATCTAATAAACTGATTTTTACTGTTTACTGCCCAAGGCCTTGCCATCATTCATCATTTCCAGTCAATGACGACTTCGATGTAAATGTGCTAAGTGAATCACAAGTGAAATCCATAAATCTAGGTCTCATTTCTTTAATGAGTTTTCTATCACACAGTGGCACACTGTAAAACTGGAGCAGATGTAAGAAGAAACACATCATTAGGAGATGGGTTTTGGGGAAGATGGTCCCACAGGATCTCTTCTAGCTGTTTTAAATTACTGAATTCTCAGTATGGGCAATGCAGAACTCATAGGCTATATGTGCCCCTCACTTGGAAGGCTGCCCCACCTCAGATTTTTTAAAAAAAAGAAAATAATAAGGATTAACCACTAGAGAGGATGGTATCTATACCAAGAGAGATGGGGCCTCACATGACATTTTTGAGCAAAAAACCCTGCAAAATAATGAAAAGGGATCCAAACCAGCTATGTTGGACATATCAGGCTTTGATTTTCAACATTTTTTGTATGTCAGCAGAAGAATGGTGTAGCCCACAGTGGATCCTAAGTTTAGGAATGGCACCAAGATGAACTGAAGCGTACTACCCACCTCTTAAGGTTTCTTTAAAACAAACTCAGTGTGGATGCATCTAGACAAGGCCTGCTAGAGAACAGGTTGACATCCAGTATGGCAATGTGTTTTAGTGGTGGCTGGGAAGGCCTATAGATGCATAATTCAATATGCTATAGACCTACATCTCCCCCTCCCTAATGTGGTGGACTCCAATCTCCATTATTGAAGTTGTTATTCAGTGCAACCTGAGGGCAGTAGCTTGAGGAAGGCTGACATAAATAGTGGATTGGAGGTTTAGAAACTTGGAGAGGAAAGAAAAGAAGTCTGTGTATAACAGGGAATTAGTCTGTAATAGTGGAAACATGATGTAGTGGATTGAGCATTTGACTAATGACCTCATCACATGAGGTCCTTTCTGGTGGCATGCACCTGTTCACCTAACATTTATGATGGAACCTGTTGGCTCTTATTCCATGACGTAGAGCAACTTGCAGCAGGACTCTGTCATAAAAGTATAGGTAAACCAGTATAGGCGAACCATGCCACCATGGTGGCAATAGAAGTCAATGGGGGGAAGCTGGGTGACTGGTATTCCCCCCTCCTTGGGATGGGGACTTGAGTGAGTTGGCGAATGCAGGGCATGGGACGATGAGTTCTCTATGTCCCCCGTTGGGCACTGCTGGATTCACCAAGATGTGTGGTGATTCCGATGGCCCATCTGATGAGGTTGTCAGAATCTTTTCCAACAGCCATGCCAACCTACTGGGTGATCTTGGGATATGGGTTGAATGCACACAACAAGTGGAAATGAGTACAACAGGAACAAAGAAATTACTTTTCTTTTTGGCAGGAAATCTATTTGTGCCATGAGTTGCAACAGAGAGCTAATACTGTGATTTTACATTTCAAGGCCCTTCTACACAGACCAAATGAGTTGGTTCAGGAGTGAATTGACTCCATGTATCCATGTGATGCACAGTGTCCATTCACCATAACACGGGAAGCCACTTAGTGCAGCCTTGTCCTGCATTTTAAAAAGCTGTAGGATACTCCAGATCTTCCCTAAAGCTCTTGAGCTTATCCATGTTTTGGGCCAATGTAAACTATTATGCCACTTCCTAATTGGGAAGTAGCTATGGCTGTTTACATTCCCATCCCACGTTTTGCCTGGTCTTAGGTGAGTTAGGGATAAGGAATGGCATGTACCTTGCGTTATTGTTCAAGGCTTTGCCGTACCCATTGGGAACTAAAATGGCACCTGGAACAACACTAGACAGAGAGACAAGGTGGTCATAGAAAAAAGAGGCAAAAGGAGAGCAATTCCTCCTTTCCCCCTCCCCTCTCTCACATCACTGCATCACTCTGGTTACAGTTATTACAGGAGGAAGCGTTTACATGTCCTGTGGGCATCACAAAGCTCAGATCAATGGGAACAGGGTAAGGGTGAATGTCCAGTGGTGCCGAACTAGTTCCAGTGCCTCTGGGCCATGCAAATGCCATCCAGCCACTGGGCCAGATTGGGGATGTGCAATGCAGACCCTTCCAGTCCCTGAGGTGGTTTGATGGCTGGCCTTGCAGGCCATGGTGGCACTGATACAGAGAACCAACTCAAGAACAGCACCACAGTTTCTGGCATGTGCAGATACCCCCCTATTCTTATCCTGTATAAATGTACAGGTAGTTCCCAAGCTACAAACAAGATCAGTTTTGTAGGCTTGTTCTCAAGTTGATTTTTTTTTGTAAGTTGGAACAAGTACATTTTTAGTGTAACTCCAGTCAAATATTTACTTTGGATATCATAGGGAAGGTTTAACAGCCCTGGGGTGTTTGTTTTGCTGTTTGTGCCCCTATTCAGAAGATTTCATTTCACTTTTTGTCCCTATGATAATTGGATTTGGATATATTTTTTTTTGTGGATACAAGGATTGGTGAGGAAGCTTCAGTTGAGACACTTTTCCCCGAAGATAGTAACTCTTTCAGGAGTGAATTTCCCTTCCGAGGGGCAGATTTCTCACACTTCCTGTGTTGAGAATGGAGAGTATGATTTCTCACATTTTCCATGCTCAACCATGAGTCACTTGTAAGTTGGATGTTTGTAACTCAGGGACTACCTGTATAAATATTGCTTTTGTTATAGGAATGTTCTAGGTTTCTACTGACTATTGTCTAAGAAACATGAACCTAGATTAAGCATTGGGCCCGTTGAAATGTCTCACCGCACATAATATTGCACTGAAAGAAGATTGGTTTTTTCATTTTATTTTGTTGTCATTTTCAGACAACATCTTATGGCTTTTCCAATGCTCTCTTTTTATTTCCCCAAGAATTAAAACCTGTTTAAAATGGTGCATTACATTTGAATCTCATTCCCATTTGAATGTTTTTGCCATTGGATTAAAAGCACATATGGTTCTGAGATTGATCATCTTGTGTTATGACTTCAGACTCTCTCTCTCAGTTTATACAGATAATATCTGAAGCTGCAGTTTTCAGTTCCATAAAGGAGAAGTGTTTCCTTTAAAGCTGATACTTTTCTTATATGCTGAAATTGATAAAAATGGAGAAATGCCATTTTATGTCATTATAATTATATCATCACTATCATCTATATTAAAAGAGATCATAGCTGTAGGACACAACCAAAATAAATATGTGCCAGGAAAATATAACATCAATCTACCATTCAACAGACAGTTGTTTATATCATAGATTTATCTCAAAACCTTCACAACTCATCACCTACAACTCATCACAACTCTATCCCTACAACTCTACTGTGTATAACAACCTTTCTCCTGTTCAAAATTAAGAAAGAAAAACAGCCTCTTCTGTTTCATTCTTCCTCCACCCACAATCTATCTGACTTTTAAAGCCCCAAGAGGAATGTTTTGGTTCTTGAAAATAAATAATTATGTGGAAACTCGCCTCTAACTAGTTGTTTTTATTTTGTAATACTGATGTAAGCACCTTAAATTGCTTTTTCTTACCGGGTGTCTCAAAGGGATGACTGTTTTGTTTGGGGATTTTCCCCAAATATTTACAGCCGAATCCTTTGTGTATCTATTAAGTTCTACTGTGTTTACACACACACTATGGATATATCAGTTCTATTCTTATTACATTATTGCCCCTTATTTAGAGAAATCACTCTAAATCACATCACTCACAATATTACATGGAGGAAAACTGGCTACAAATGCTACAAAAGTATAACTTTTATTAATACTAAGGAAGAGCAATAGGGAACATTTAAGCAGTGTGCACATCTGAATTCTGTTGTTGTTGTTGTTGTCGTCGTCATCATCAGCATAATCATTCATTTTCCTAATCCTCAAAAGGATTCAAGACAATTTACAAAATTATTTTAAAAACACAGTTGAAAACATTTTAAAAAGCACAAGTAAAATAGGCAAAACCTTATGACTAAAATGCAGTTGAACTACTCATAGAATTAAAATTATTTAAACAAATCCATAGAAGACAAAAGATAAAACTAGACACTCTTAAAAGCCCTTTCAGTCCTTTCCTAAAACCTTCTCCAGTCTGGTATGTTTTCAGTTGTCTATTAAATGAGAGCTTTCTACTGAATCGATTGTTGGGAATGATGTGTCAACATTTATGTAACTAGCAATAGTTTTTGATTATCAGCAGGGCCTTGACTATGAGTAGGGCAATGGACTGTCCATGCTCTTGTGTTCTGTGGCCCACTGACTCTACACAATCTCAGCACTAGTATCCCATTTTAACTGTTATTGTTCCATTACATGAAATCCTATTATGAGCAGTTTGGTGTTCTCAGCCAGGGTGCCTCACCAACTACAAATCCCAGGAATCCATAGAATGGAACTATGGCTGTCAAAGTGGAATAATAGCACTATAATGATACAAATCATTATTCCTAAAATAACCCATATAGTTGGATTTTAGAAGTAGATAGAAAAGTAATTCATTCAAACTCAAGAGCACCACATTGAGCATGGCTTCTGTGTGCACTATAAAGAAGTGAAAACTTTGTATAGATGGTATCATAGGATATTGGATTGAGGTTGCAAGTCTGTATGCAGTTGCCTGGAAATCAAACCATTGAATGCAATGGACTGAGTAGACATCCATGAATTGGTCTGTTAAAATGTTCCTTTTACAGTATCCAGATTTTGAAATGACTAGACAAAATTTCTTTTGCTAATTGTATGCTCTTTTCTCTCATCAAATCTGCTGAAGAACAATAACTTTGAATTTCTCAGAAATGTGTATGGAACAATCGAAGTAAGAGCTCTCATTTCAACATCCAACAAGTGATTACCATTCATTACTGCAGCCATTGTAAAGATAGGGCAGGACAGGAAGGTTGCCTTTTTCTCCCTCTTAATTAGAAAAGGTTTCTGTATTCAAGAGATTCCTTGTGCAAGATAGGGCTGTCCAGTTTCAAATTAAAAATACATTCTGTTGGACATCATCACCTCATCATTATTTTTATCATCAAATAGCAAAGCAGCCTTTCATTGCAACTGCAAAGAATGCTTCAGTGTTGTTTTCCTCCACTGTCCTTCCAAACGGTAGTGGGTCAGGTCAGTCATTTAGTTCTGTATAATGTGATAGTACAAACTGAATGAAAAGAATTCTGAAAGCAACTTTCAAAAGATAATTCCTTGGGCTTTCTTTACAGAACCATCCTGTTGACTACTGAAATTAATGGCAAGGTTGTGCATACATTGTAGGATATCACCTGTGGGCTGTGGTAGCGTGGGGCTTTTGTGTTGTTGAGATGAGTGCACACTTTGTTTCTTAATCATAATTATAAAGGGGGTACGGAAGGTGGGGGACTGCCCACAGCTGACATCCCTCAATAGCATCTGGTATCAGAGAATGTTATCGAAATAAACCTGAAAAACCTTTGACCAAGGGTTTTATTATGGATTTGTTTTGGCCATGTTCACATCTTTATCTTCTACTTGTAACTCTCATGCTGATCCTAACTAGGGATACATCTGGTGATAGGGAGGATTTAGCTCCCTGTGCACTTCCATTTTTATTTAGTGTATTTATACTGGACTTTCTCCTGGGCTGGGATTCAAGGTGACAAATGGTGACTCTGAATCCTGATGTTGATCACTATTACTTCTAAACTACATTTTGGGAGGTTTTGTGTGACATGCCACATGCAGAGTTGGAGTGGCGAGGTCTTCACCTTTGATTCAGCACAGTAGGAAGCATTAGAAAAATAGTATAATATGAACAGTTTCTTTGGCTTACCATGGGCAGAGTAAGAGATCCCAGAATCAAAACACTAATATGTCTGAATGGTTGGAAATGATGTAATCTACTACCCACTCAGACTGTCTTGATTTCTCTGAGATTAGCTATTCTCACAATAGCTGTGGGTGGACAGGTAATACCTTTTTATAACAAAATAAGCATTTTAAGCTACCCCTGTTGTACCGCAAAGTATTTCAGAATAGATTTTTCCTTAAATGGGCAAGTAGGGGTTATTGGTTTAATGAACATCATTCTCTGTGTTGACCAGTCTAAATGCCCCTATGTAAGTGATCACACAATGACAGAAGTATTTTGGCATCATTTTCAATGAGATGTATACAGGTGAAATAATGTTATAGGAAATCATATCCATCAAGATTTATCCCACTAGCTTCCAAAACTCAACAGCTGGCAGTAAAGCTTGCTTTGGCTCTGGGGTGTCCTTTTTTATCACTGCGGTACATCTCTCCTATAATTCCAACATATTTCACCAAGAAATCGCTGACCAGAAACAGCTTGATGGCTTTGAGGAAAGGTGGATCAATGTAGCTTCTGCCTTTTGAATGCTGCCCTTGTGGATCTGGCAATAGACATTGTTATGGGGCTCATGGAGACTTCAAAATGTATCACTGCTGAAGAGCTCACCGACACGTATAGCTTTGCAGTTCTGTGTCAGCTGAGCTGCACAGAACTAGATTGTGGAACCTCATGTTCTTCCTGCCCCTGCATGTTGTTTATTACAATAACATTTCCATAACTTAAGAATTAAGATTTAAAAAGCACATTTCTTAGAACTTCTGCAAGTTATTTGAGAATGATGGTAAAATGTGTCATGACTCCTATGGAGAGTTCAATCTAAGGCATGTAAATACAAGAATTACTTTACATCTTTGTAGCTCGTTTACACCTCCAAAACTTAGCCTTCCCGAGTGAGAGTCATTTGTGCATGATTTCACCTCTGAGGAAAGATGCAACCAGCTATAGCTGACATAACCACTGTAAACTGATTTGATAAAACAGTTCCAGATTCTAAAATGAAGTAATAAATATGTTTGTATGCTTATTGGCAAGTGCTTTTAAAACTTAAATCAAGGTTTATGAAATGACTTTATTTTTAGACTCTTAGAACCACCTTTCTTTGACCCAGGTGCCCAATTCATACAATAAAATTGCCTGTGAGTGAAATATTAAGATGCAATTGTCTACAATTGCAACAAAATTATGGTATTACGCAGGTTGTTGGAGTTGCAGACTCGTTAATGGTGTAGCTTTTTAAACCTCAGCTTGATTCAGAGTCATTTTTATTCCTGTTCTCTTCCTTTATTAAGCCCAACCACTTGATTTATTTTAATGTACCTTGCCAAAGAAATAAGAGGTGAATGTGAAGGTGACCAGATGTGTGTCAGTAGTATATTACTTTTCTGTAGAACTGTGTCTCAAACTGGCTCACAAATAAAAAATACATCATAATTAAAAAATACAACAGGTCAACATTAAATTGGACTTAACCCATTATTAATATTAAAAGCAGCTTGAAACATACAGTTACAATAATAAGCACAATACAGTATTTTTAAAATGCTATCAAAACAAAGCATTATTCAGTTTTCAAAAGCCTGACAGGAAATAAAAAGGTCTTTACCCACATTGCTTCCCTAAAAAGGAAGTTTCAAACAGGATAGGCACCTAGAAGGCTCCATCATGCATCCTCACCAGACCTACCAGCAAAAGCAGGATGCCTTCTGAGTAAATCTGTGCTCATGTGGGGAGATATAGTTCATTGAGTAGCCTAAACCTCAGAATGTTGCAATAGTATGAATTGATAGTAGAAATGACTGTTAATGTATGGGGAAATACATTTTTGTGCCTGAAGTAAAGGAGGTGAAGACAGTCCCATTCCACACCAATAGAATCCTACCAGATCAGTAGCTCATTTTTACGTAATGATGGGGACAGGACAGTTTCCTTTATGAGGGGAGTGTGGCAGCAATTAGATTACAAAGATCAGGGCAAGATAGCCTGTTGACACTCAGGTGAAATTGGTGAGCTTTACACATGGGGATCTTCACCCTGATGTGTCTCTTTCGCTCTGTCTGGTGATAGGGATGACCCTGTTCATTGTAGAGAGTGAAAAAATTGGACTTTACCGATATCAGTAACATAATTATGGAAAACTCAGCTCCCTCTGGAAGATTCTATTGAATCTCATCATTTTATGAACAAAGTGTTCTATCTTATGAACATGCTTTCTGGTATTAACCACTTGGGGATATGCTCATATATTCCTAATTAGATTGAGTATTTATCCAGCAACTTTGAAATGGGAAGGCTAGCAAAGTTTTATAGGCCGCCCCTGCACCCATAAAAAGAAATATCTCACACAACTATACCCTGAAGGATAACATATTGTAACCTTTTGTTTTAATGTGTTGCCTTTTATTGCTTGTTTGTATGCTTGTGAGGATGGAGGTGACAAATCAAGTCCATATCCATTAATTTATAGAATATGAACATATACAGTAAATAATTCAGTATGCACTTTGACGACAAAATAAAAATCATTAATGGGAAGCAATACCGGGAAGATTTTTTTTGTATTTAATATATTAGCCAATAACAGCAAAGTTCAAGCACCACTCAAATCTGTGGGCAGCCATGCCTATGATCCTCTTGTGATAGCTGCCCTCACTGTACTAGAGCTTGTGCAGACCTGGCTTGTGTTTTGGACAAAATGTGTTCTTCTCCCCCATTGCCCTAGTGGGTCATGGTGACTGAAGAAACCAAGCAGCTGTGGCCCAGAAAGGAATTTTACAAGCTCCAGGCCCTTCTTCTGTGGCCTTGGCTTTGAGGGAGAATTCACAATACTCCCTGGAGTGCATGCTTTTCATAGTCCATTGGCCAGAAAAAGAGAAAACAAGACTCCCAACTAGCTCATTTCCCTCAATGATGATCTGATGTCTCAGAATTCATGTTGCATATTCTGCTAGTGGGGTAAAGAATGGTTTCAATTACTCTCTGGAAACCTTATACTTTGCATGTGTAGTAGCCAGAAAAATATTTTTTGCTTCATATTTCCTTGAATACAGTTTGGTATTTGAGAGCCAGCACCAGAATTTCATGGTTCATTGTGCATGCTCCTTATTATACCCTTGAAAACTTCTACAACATCCTTGCATCCTTGCTTTACCGCCAACAAACTACTATCCATAGGGCCATCATTATCTTGTTAGTGGATCCTGACAGGGTAGTAGCAGTAGTGCTGTTTCCTGGGTGGGTAGCAGTGATGTTGTGAATGGGAGTGAAGGGTGAGTGCCAGCTTGCTTTCTAGTCAAAATTGCTACTGTGTGCGGAAGTAATATGTTGTTCTTCAAGAACTGCCCACCATCAGAGTTTCGTGTTATGTATGATGTTCAATAGTCTAGCAGTGCCTATGCTGGCTGGAGGTTTCTGGTAGCTGTAGTCCAAAAAAGAAACTTCTATATACTCTGCTTTTGACTTTTGGGGCTTTTTGTAGCTGCCTGGGCCAACACATGCCAAGCTCAGACTTCTTCATGAAATAAATGTGCACAAAAAATCAGATTCTTGTAATCTCAAGTGAAATAAGAAAAATGGCAATACATCTGTATGAGAGTCAAGATTATTAGAAATTCGGAAGAGATACAATTGTAGCCTATTTTGTCAGCGATCCCTAATCTAGTGTTCTTCAGATGTTTTGGACTAGGTTGGGGAAGACCTTGGTAAGATCTCTCAACTGAACTATTCATCCATCTCTCTGTTCCCTACAAAACCTAAGAGAAATAGTTTTCTTTAACCCAATATTAGACAATGGCAGTTACAACATGCATCTCTAATGCAGAAATCCAGACTTTATCAATGTTACATGTATGTCACCCTGAAATCCTATGATATAGTGTTTGATATAAGTATTTTAATAAATATATGAATAAATACATCAACAATGAACATTTTCAAGTTTTAGGGCTAAAGTAAGATAACACTGGAGAATGGAGAAATACATTAAAGCTTTATTTTAGAACTCTACTAACTGTCAAATACTGATTGCTGGTTGTCAGATATTACTCAGTACTGACCACTGTGTCATGTCAGCTGCTAGTTACTGTGCCCACTATTGAAAAAGTTGGAGGTGTAAATAGCTATGGCTGAATATCAATTATTTCCCAAGCAGTTGTTGCTAAAGAATATTCAGGAAATATATATATCATTGCACTTGTGATGGCAAATTTGGAGTGGAAGTGGGATTCAATTTTGATTTATTCTATTTTGTGAACTTTGTGTTTCCATGTCCCAGTTTCATTTCCTTGTCATCAAAGCTAATTGACTTAGGGCTGCTCAGGCAAGAAAAGCCCTTCAATTAAACCCAGAGAGCTCTGCCCACTCTCTTGTTTGTTTATCACTATGAATAATCATTAACTTTTACAGTAGAAGAGCCACATATGTCAGGTTAAGCCCTGGGACCTCAGGACAGCTTTCAGTGTACTGCAGATAGAGGTATATCATATTTGGAAATTTTAGGAAATGCTCACTCTACAAATTTTGCATTGCCATGTTCAGTATTTGTGTTGTGTTACTCATTTTGTTAATTTTACTCACAGTTGTATACAGTTTTAGCTAGAAGTGGAACAGAATTTTTATTATTCTGTTATGTTAATGGAAATGAAGGGTGAAAATACATTGACTTAATGTAGGTCCCAGTGGTAGGTCCATACTCATACAGTTACTAGATCAGTAATGGAATAAAATAAATTACAAAGTGATTTGCACTGTTTGAACCTGGGAACTTTTAGATGCAAAACAAGTATCCTGCTACTGAACTATAACTCCCCCGCACACACACACACACAACTCTTGTACATGCACAGTGTAAGCAATATGGACTAACAGATTTCCCTTGAAAACCAAATAAATTAATACTGCAAATAATTTTGCAATTTATTTTATTCCATTCCTTGCAGTGCTATTTAGGTCTGAGAGAGACTTCTGTCCGAATAGCAGAAAACTGCTACTATTTCAGATAGAAGATGAACTAGCTAGATGACCTCGAGATGAGTTGAACTAGAGTCACTGCTACATCCTGACTTGGGATGATGGAGGCTGTAATGTCTAGAGAGTTTGAAGTTAGAAAATATTGGGATTCACAGTACTTGATAGAGACATTAATTGTCTGACTATAAGATACCATCTGAGCTTAAAAAATTACTTTTGCAGACTACAGTTCTCATAAACTTCCAATAGCATATCCAGTGATATTCTGGGAAATGTAGCCCAAAAGGTAACCTTTCCAAGGCAATAGGTTCCTACCTTTCACCTGTGGTCTTAAGTACTATTGATGCATTTCATCACATTATGTGAAATCCAGCTTTTGAATATTTCTCCAGAAAAACCTCTTACTGACATTTACTTCTGTATAACTAGTGGAAAAAATATGATTACCCAAATACTGGATAAAAGGCTGGAGTGATTTCAAAACGACTCTGCAGGAAACTGTTCTGTTCTTTCTGCCTCTTCCCCCTGTCCCTGCCCCATCTGTGAGCAAATAAGCAAAACAACCAAAAAGCATGATTATGCTGCTGGATTTTATTGTAACAATAAAGGGATTAATTCCTATGGGCAGTTTCTGGTTTTTTAAAATAATGCAATCTGTTTCAAATAAAGAGGAAGTGCCAGAGACCTGCTGTCAAAACTCTGGCTAGTGGCTTTAAACGTTTGCAAAAAAACTGTCCATACTGTGCACGGAGCCAGCAGTTTCTAAAATTCTGTTCTATCAGTGTTCAAGAGGGATGAAGTATGATTTTGAGTATCTAACTGAAATTTATAAAGGAAAAAAAGCAAATATAGTCAGATATGAATGCCAGAATAAAGGGTCGATATACCTTGGAAATATCACTGGAACCATCAAAGAATTCAGTGGTTCCAATGCAGGAATCCAGGGAAGGGTGTTCACCTGAAAGTTTATATTTATATTGCAATCCAGTGCCATTTCCTTTTCCTTTACACCAGAAGAATAGCTCTTCATTGAACTATAAATCCCCTCACAACTAGCTATCTTGGCTGGGTCTACGGGGAGCTCGAATCCAGCATCATTTGTAAGGCTATAGACTTCCATGACTGACTGACTGAGATGAGGTTTCTGAGATCCTAAAGGGGAATAGAAATAGTTGGATATCTATTGTGGTTCTGATTCAGATTGCAAACAATAGGTGCAACGGATCTGTTGAAGATTACAATAATAGTATTTCAGAGGAAGTAACTGGCAAAATCACCTCTGAGTATTTCTTGTCCAAGAAAATCCTATGAAATTCATGAGATTGCCATAAATTGAGAGGACTTTTTTTTCATGTCAGGAGCAACTTGAGAAACTGCTGGTCACTTCAGGTGTTAGAGAATTGACCGTCTGCAAGGATGTTGCCCAGGCAATGCCCAGATGTTTGATGTCTTTACCATCCTTGTGGGAAGCTTCTATCATGTCTCTGCATGGGGAGCTGGAGCTGACAGAGGGAGCTCATCTGTGCTGTCCCCAGATTCGAACCAACAACCTTCAGGTCAGCAAGCCAATCTTCAAGGCAGCAGTCCTGCTGGCACAAGGGTTTAACCCATTGCACTATCGGGGGCTCCTTGAGAGGTGATTTGAAGGCACACATGTGCTAGGTTAATACAAAGATGGTTATAAACTAGAGGTTCAACTATCCAAGACTGTAGGTAGTCCTGATCCATTGTGCCTGATCATTTGGATTTGTCATTACCTCTATTTGAATTTTGCCTACACCTGTTATTCATTGGCAGTCCTACCATTAGTCAGGATGAAGTGGCCTCCTCAGGCTGTTGGTCATAGTGGGAAAGGAGTGCTGGCAAAGTATTATTGGACAGAGCTGTATGTTGCAGCTGCCCTGTATCCTGTACCCTAAGCTAGCCAACTTAACCTCAGGGAGAGAAAGGAAGCCAGTATTGAGGTAAAATTCAACTACCAATTTAGTCAGCTTCTAACTTATTGGATTTTTTTGGGGGGGGGGGGGGACGGGATATTTTGTCCCTAACTTCCAAAAACAAAAGATCTTGAGTTAAGTATAGGATATGCACAATGCACACACACCAACACACACCACTGACAAAAGTTTCTATGATGCTCAGTATGTTATTTCATTGAAATAATTCTCACAGGACAAAGAAAATGATGCATGGAAATGATTGCTTTCAGTTACTGCCACTTTTATTTAAAAAATTTGGAAACCAAAATAGATGAATGGTATCTTTCTCTTTTCTTCATTTTAAAGGCAGTGTTATAGTCAATTTCAAAGCTGAAAAAAATGCATATTTCTGTAGTTAAAATTTCTGAAAGATTTTTACACAGATACAGATATAGATTAGTATGTTTGAGCAGTGTCCATATTTCACACCACAGTACTTGGTATGGAGTATATAGTTTTTTAATGTTGGAAGGTGTAAATAAGATTGGAAATAATTACCAAAATACTGAAAATAAATAGCCCAAGATCTAAAGGCCTGTGGCATTAGCTCTGTACATTAAACCAGAGCTGTTGGGATGTGTTTATTTAACCACAGGTTCCACCCATGAAATGATTTTGAAACTGAAATGATTTACAAAGGCAGATTTTATCATGCAAGTATGCTGTTGAAGAAATGAATAATAAAAAGGGGGGGGGGCAATGGTATTAGCAAATTGATGGATGTTCTTAAAATAACCGCTTTAGTTCCAGCAATTACAACTTCTATTTCTTTTTATAGTGCCAGAGTTGTGGTCTCTGGAGGATTTTGGAAGTCCCAATGCATCTTGAGTGTCAGGTTGGGAAGGTTGCCATACTGGTTTTTCTGCTAGTAGCAACAGCAAGTTACTTACTTGATGCAGGCGGGATGGCTGTTGGGCTGCACCTTTCCTGCTGCCTTACATCCAGAGCTTGACAAATTTACAGCACCCTGAATGTTTGCTGGGGATTGAGGACTTTATCACATTGGAATATACCCAGTTTCTGAGACTCTTTGAACACGATTCCGAACGGGTCCTGTCACATGACGTTTGCCCCATTCCATCGGTAATCCATTGGAATCCCTATGCAAAATATTGCCGAAACAGAGTAACTGCACATGGCATTCTAATTGTGTTTTAAAATTTCATATGTTTCTGAGGTGGTCTTTTTACATGTGATTGGAAAATCAGTATGCATTCAGGTCAGCTAAAAATCATGAGAACAGTAGTTTGAGATTTTGAACTTTATCCCATGGGGGATGGGGGTAGCATCGTATATTTGTGGTGTTATGTCCTGTTGCATTAGAAAGCACATCATATCATTTCTCAGATCCCATCACACATTGTTCTTTCTTGCCCTTTCTCCTGAAATCATAAATTTTCAGATTTATCACATGAGCAAGTGAAGTTCCTGCCCACTACATTTAAAAAAAAAACTTGGAAAAAAAACTTTGGGGATATTAGATTTTCCCTTCTAATCCTGCGACTCCCAAGGTGAGAGGAGGCATTGAGTTGGGAAGAGAGACGCCACTTTGGAAATTTAGACCTTCCCTTCCAATCCTTCAACTCCTGAGGAGAGAGGAGACATTATTGTGAAAATAGAGACACCACTTTGGGAATTTTTGACTTTCCCTTCCAATCCTGCTACTCCCTAGGAGACAGGAGGCATTGATCTGCATCCCCCCCTTCTCTGGGCTTCTCTCCTTCCTCCCAATCTCACAAGCTTTCTGCAGCACAATTTCAAAAGCCTAAGAAGGAAAAAATGACAGGAAAAACAAAGTGGTGATATTTTGAAATTTGAGTATTTTTAGTGATTAAATTAATTTTAAGAAAATTATTCCAAGTTCTGTCCTTTCCCAAGTAGTTAACACAGTCAAATGAAACTGTTAGCATTATTAAAGCATGTGGCCTCTACATGCAAAACCAGAAATTAACCTACAAGTTATGTGGCTTTCTGTCACAGTCTTCCTCACATTTCATACGTGGTGGAAAAGCTCACCCATTCTGCAGCTCTTCTGACTGAGGACAATGTACATTCAGATGCACATCCAAAATGAATACTTTTATTCTTCTGTCTTGTGTTAGTTTCCATGGGATATACATTTGAATGTGAAGGAATGTAAAAACTGGGATGTAAGCCCATCATTCAACTGTGTGAGTAGATTCAGCTGTCATGAAACAGCATCAGTTTGTTCATGGTTATATTGTTGGAGATTGAGAGAAAGAGACTTGGAGGGTTTTCTGTTTTATGTGCCAATATAACTTGAGTACTAAGCACTTTGGGGATATGCTTAGGTGCTTTGTCTATAACAGCAAGTTATCTTGGGCTGGCCTTGGTCTATATGGTTGTTTTGGGGAGTGATGAAATATTATCTTCCCCATCACAGCCTGTCTCTTGGAAAAGGGTTTTGCAGAGAAAGGACCATAGCTCAGAAGAAAATTGTGTGCATCTATTTATTTATTTTTATTGGGTTTTTATTTCCCTTTTCCCCCCCAAAGCAGGATTCAAGCCAGCTAGGCACAGCCAAAGTTCCAGTCAGTGGTATTGCCTGCTGCATAAAAACAGAAGCAGCTTGATGGAAAATGATCCCAGTTTTTCCTGATAGATGTAGATAGTATGGAATTCAATGGACAAAGAGCAGGGGGCACATTAAGATGGGGAAGACCCTCGGTTATATCAAGTATATGGAGCTTGATAAGCATTATACTTAAGTATATTAAATTTAACACATTCAATATTTGAAGTGCTATATTGTTAAATGTTTATTGCCCCTTCATAATGTGAGGACCAAAGCCATATACTGTATTATGTTGCTTGTGTTTACTCTCAGATCTGAAAAACATCAGGATTTATCCCCTTCTTCCATTTCAGTTCAGTGAATATACTAAAGCAGTTTCCTGAGTGTAGTCATCCTTGCAAAGGATTGTGCAAGTTCACATTTTGCCCGAGGCTCCTCCTCTGATAGTAATCTTAATAAATTTGTCCACAAGGACATTAAATCACAAGCAAAATGATGGGTGAGGTTCACATTCAGGCTACCCATAAAATGTATTGGAAGAGCTTTACAAGGATGCAGACAAAGCGCATCGCTATTTTGCTTTGGCTTGAAAGCAAACAGACTGTTCTAGTTATAGCCTAGTGACCTAGTTCCAGAGATCTGATCTATAGTAATGCTTCCCAGGGGAAAAAAAAGAAAAGAAAATGTGGGGGAAATGTAATAGAAAGAGATCACTTTCCCTAGGCCATGTTTTTTTACATCCAGATTTCATTGTTTTCTCCCTGCATTGCCCGTATAATCTGCCACACTGCTCCTCCTTTCCAGCTGTAACATCCTATCACCAGAGCTCAATTCTGATGTTATAGTGGTTACTATATTTTTGAATTCCTAAGCAGAAATTACTGAAGGGTTGTGTATTTGTTTTATTCTTCAAAAATGACTCACACTTGGCAAAACAAGAGATTGTGCTGATCTAAAAATATGTATGTGTGAGGTGTGTGTGTGTCTCAGAAACAGGACCTCAATGAAGGCAAGGCTAGTCTGAATGGGGGAGGACATGCAAACTGAGAGATACTCAATCTTGCCTGTCTCTTGAGAAGTCAGTTCCAAAGATAATGTTTCCCAGGACATGGTTAAGAGGAAAAGAACTGACATCTGAAGAATGATGTTATAATAGAATCAAGACTCTCAAGGTTGATGTGCCAGGATTTTCAGATTCACAGAGTTGACATCATTTCCCACCCTCCTAAGTCCTTCATGTCTCTGTGTGACATAATCCAATAGCTGGGATTAGGAGACAGACATCAGAAGCAACAACATATACATTGTATTCAATGGAATCGTGGGGTTTGTTATTTTGTAAGGCATTATTGTTCTGTGCCTAAGAAGTTTAAGGGCAGATCTACACTGACCCATTATGCAGATGTGGCCCTCCAAGGTCATTTACCCATGATGATGATGATGATGATGATGATAGTTTCATTTCTTACCCGCCTCTCCTTGTGGCTCGAGGTAGGTTACAACATAGCTATAAACACATAATCATCGATTGTCACGTAAATTCCGACAGCTGATTTAGCTGTTGGAAGTAATCCAGCAGGTTGTTCCACAGTCTTGGGGCAGCCGATGAAAAGGTCCTCTGGGTGACAGTCACCAGGTGGGTTCTGGCTGGCTGGAGTAGACATGCCCCAGAGGACCAAAGTGTATGGGGGCACATTATACAGGAGAAGACGCATGGTGAAATCAACTCCTCAAAATGTGGATCTGAGTGGCCTCCATACACTCTCTGGCAGAGAAATTGGGGGAGGGGGAACACATTCTCTTTGGGTGTCAAGCAATGGATCCTATGGATCCTGGAACTGGTTTGAGGCCAGCTTCTGCAGTGTGCGTAACCACCATCTGGGCCTTGAACTCATTGCAGGACTTGGACTTGCACAGTGAAATTGCTTCTTCATATGCTGGTTTCACCCCAGATTAAATGGTCAAAGAGTGGTGGTCCCTCACCAGACTAAAATTCCCATGATTCCATAACATTTAGCCATGCCAGTTAGAGTGTAGATACACTCCTAAGTGATTAATCCCCTTTGATCTTCTTTAGGGAAAGGGCTAGATGAGCCACAATTTAACTTATGCCTGGGGAGCATATAGACATACATCTCACTCGCAATGTGTTGTGGTAAGGAAAAACTACATACCATGCTTCAGTTTCTTATAAATATCTTTAAAGTCTAGCTCATGCAGCCTCTTTTCCTTGAAGCTTACTGTCCCCTGAATGAAAAGATCTTGGTGCCAGATTACTGGTTCTCTGTATATTTTGCACTCTTAAATTGTTTTTGCAGTTTATCCCCACTGTGTAAAAAAAAGAAGAGGGGGTGAGATCATTATCTGGAATATATCAAGCAGACCGAATGTGAAGTGAACATGTTTTGATTGCCAAGGATTAGTTCTCTTTAATTAACAAGGGCCAATGTTGCTTCTTAGCATGCAAAACCAGACTCCTTGAAAAACGATGAGTTCTAATATGCATTTGATAGAGCACTGCTGAGCTATAGCCTTTAGAAGAGACGGCTTAAAAAAAGAAAAGAAAATGTATTGCTCGACTTAGTTATGAATGTCATCATATTGTTTATAATGATAGTCAAGATCAGAATAAGTAGTCTGAATCTCAGGAAAAATGAAGGATATATGTGACCACTAATCCCTCAAAGGGTAAAGATATTTTGATGTCCATATGTAAAAAATCATAGCTGTCTTGAGACAATCCCAATATATTTACTGGTTGATCATGGATATAGCCAGAAACAATCCCTCCAGGCATGGCTGCATTTCCCTCATGTATCTATGGATAATTGGCACTGTTTGTATTTACAGACTAAAATCATATTGTACGTACTGGTTGTAAAATATTCTGTGCGAAGAATCTTCAGAGAAAGCATTAAGGGATTTATCCAACTCAACATGCTATTGCATTCTCTTTCATCAGGGATTTTAAAAAAATCTCTCACACTAAATTTTTAGGAATATCTCAATGCAGTTGGCTATGATCTTCTGGAAACAGAAAAAAAATGTGTTTTAATAAAAAGTATATTCAGCAGGAACTCATTGCACCAGCAGCTAAACTATCTTAGATATAATGTTTCTTTGAACTCCTTCAGCATTTTAAAATTGAGACTTTAAAAGTTTGCTTTTATTTTGTTTTGTCCTCTTTTGATTGGTTTGATTTTGCCCTTTCTTAATACTACAGCAGAAAATGGTATCTAGCATTTATGTTTCTGGCCCCTCTTGCCACAGTTTTTGCTCCATACTCCACAGTTCACTTGGCTGATAAATGAGGCAACCTGAACATCTTGGAGTTTTTCATTTTTCCAAAAGGTCAGATTGTTCTTTTTGCTCTTACCTGGGGCATATATGTTTTTGTAGATTGGTAGGACTTTTTGATTCTGAGCAAGTTGGATTTTGCCAGGTCATGCTAAGTCTTATTAACATCTTCAAAACTCACAAAACTCATAATCAAGGCATTACTTGAAGATTTAGAGAGATTCCCAGAAATTAAACTCTGCCGATCAAAATTGTCCTCCTCTGCCTTCTTCTAGTTTTTTCTTTAAAAATGATTAAATCTTCCTTGGTTAAACATTGATTTGTTTGCTTCTGGAATTAAACATGTCATAACTTTCAGTGGAATTGCTTCCTTCTCACATTAGACAATAAAGTCACTTGTTTGTGCTTGGTTTATGCCATTATTTCATTTTGTAAAAAGAAAAAAGAAAAAAGGAATGCATCTTTTGAGATCTAACATAATTATATAAGGAGTGAAAAAAGCACTACCCTTTGGGATGCCCTCTTGCAGGAGTAAAGAATACGAGTTCATAAATCCTAAAGAATGTCTCTAACTCTTTGAGATTTTTGTTTTCTCTCCAAAATAGTCACTAACACTCCCAATAGCCATCAGAGTGCTACTGGTCATTTTGCTTCATTTTGAAGCTATGTGTGTGGGGTGTGTTCTTTTTTTTTTTTAAACCAACAGAAAATATTTTTCCCAAACAGGAAGCAAAGTCCTGCCATACACAGCATTGTTGAGGGGGAGGCAAAATGTCCCCTAAATACAATGAAATGGCTAGTAGCATCCTCACAAGGTCTACTGGCTATTTTGGAGATTTGTTTGTTTTACACCTTGTTTTCTTCCTAAATCGATTTCAAAGTCACTTATAATATAAATTAAAGCACAGTATGGTTTGAGTCTGAGATGCAACATTGGTTTTTTCCCCCAGCATAAAATCTTTCATTCCCTTCTTTTTCAGACTCCATCAGAAGTCAGTTACCCTATGAACTGAACTTCAAAGGGGGACACACTATGTATGACAGACATCTGAGATTAGTTAGCTTATGACCTCATCACAATAGAGCTTGGATCCACCACAAATCCACTTTAAATCGACTTTAGGGTGAGGGCTTTAAGCAGCTCAGCCAGACAGGCCCTGGGTCTCATCAAACTACAAACCCCAGAATTCTGCAGGAGGCAGAAACCGGATTTAAAGTGGATTCGTGCTCTAGTGTGATGAGGCGGTTAGTTAGACAACAAGTAGGTTGGATCAGACTGGAAATTCAGGACCTTGGAAAACTCCAAACACATAGGACAATAAATAACGTGTTGCCTTTCAAATAATCTTGAACAGTAAAGAACTTGTTGCCTTCAAATAATCTCTCCTTTGTCTTGTTTAGCAGGCAATGAGAAGTGCAAAGGGTGCTGGTTGCTTTGGTGAATATGTCTTTGAGGATACTGTCTTCGGGAGTTTGTTTTTGAGGCTCTCTAACTCAAGAGGAACCTGGCTGATGGACTCATGAGTCCCATAAAAGTGTGTGGATGGACTGTAAGGAAGGTTCCATTTTGTTCTTTGGCCCTGTTATCATAGAATCATAGAATCATAGAATCATAGAATCATAGAATAGTAGAGTTGGAAGAGACCTCAAGGGCCATCTAGTCCAACCCCCCGCTAAGAAGCAGGAAATCGCATTCAAAGCACCCCCGACAGATGGCCATCCAGCCTCTGCTTAAAAGCCTCCAAAGAAGGAGCCTCCACCACGGCCCGGGGGAGAGAGTTCCACTGCCGAACAGCCCTCACAGTGAGGAAGTTCTTCCTGATGTTCAGGTGGAATCTCCTTTCCTGTAGTTTGAAGCCATTGTTCCGTGTCCTAGTCTGCAGGGCAGCAGAAAATAAGCTTGCTCCCTCCTCCCTATGACTTCCCCTCACATATTTGTACATGGCTATCATGTCTCCTCTCAGCCTTCTCTTCTGCAGGCTAAACATGCCCAGCTCTTTAAGCCTCTCCTCATAGGGCTTGTTCTCCAGACCCTTAATCATTTTAGTTGCCCTCCTCTGGACGCTTTCCAGCTTGTCAGCATCTCCCTTCATCTGCGGTTCCCAAAACTGGACACAGTATTCCAGGTGTGGTCTGACCAAGGCAGAATAGAGGGGGAGCATGACTTCCCTGGATCTAGACGTTATTCCCCTATTGATGCAGGCCAAAATCCCATTGGCTTTTTTAGCTGCCGCATCACATTGTAGGCTCATGTTTAACTTGTTGTCCACGAGGACTCCAAGATCTTTTTCGCACACACTGCTGTCATCTCCTCACCACAATTGTTTACTTTTTAAGAGGGACAAGTCTGTCCTGTTGGCTAGAAGAGGAGTGAGTTTTTGTTTTGGAAAGGGAAAGTGGGCTATACAATACAGATCAAAACATTTGAACCTTTAACTTTTGTGGATTTGACTATTCAGATTTAATTAATTGTGGCCCTATGGTTAGCTTCTTCCAGTCATGATGAAAGAGATAAAGATTTCTAGTGAGAACACCCACCTGGGAATCTTTAGATTCTCCAGTGAAATTCTGTGTTCAATTTCCAGTGGGATTTCAGGGTGAGGTTGACCGTAGAATCATTAGAAGACTTAGAAATTCCAAGAGAGGTGTTTTCTCAGGTTAAAAAAAAATTAGCAATTTCTTTATTTTTGCTTTTTCATTTCCATAGGGATCATATGGCCCTAACCCCAGCAAATGTGGAGGGCTGGCTGTATTCATTAGTTTGAAATCTGGGAATATGCAAATATATGGTGACCCCATTGATTTCATAGGGAATATTCATAGGCAAGGAATATTCATATTCATAGATAGTTTTTCCAGTTTCTTCTTCTAAAATATACATTACAGCAAAAGGCTACTTGTTGACTATCTCTCATCCAACTTCTAACCAGAGCTGACTCTTTAAATATCAAATGACATCTGGTGTTTTTATGGTATTTAAAGTATTTGTGAAAATATTTTCTCTATCAAATCCCAAACCCAGTTACAACTTGACTCTGGAGGCTGGGGGGACTATTACAGCATAGTAAAAAGTAGATATGGGGCACTTCTTTTTAAAAAGTGTAAAAAAAGTAAGAAGATTTGAGGAGAGCGGGTGTGCTTGATAGTTGCAAAGAGTTGTGTACTGTTTACCTTTTTTTGTTACAGTGAGGGTAGGGCTGGATTTTCTCCTTCAGTTTCTGCTTTAATATGACTAGGCAGGAAATGTAGGTGCCAAAGATGGTTCCAAACAGATGTTTATTACTCCAAAAATCATTGTGCTTCCTTATGCAGATAAACTTTCCTATTCCATCAGGTTTTTAATGTATTGACTATCACACTTTGCACTGGTTTTTGAGGCCAGGTATCCAAATCTAACTGCTGGCATATCAGATCAGGAGAAGGCAAAAGAAGTGCCACGCTGCATTAGTAAGCATCCAAGTTCTGTGTCTACCAGCACCTGGCTGCTCCTCGTTTTCTTACAAGCAGAGCCGGCCCAAGGTAATTTTCAAGTGTAGGCAAACAGAATTTTGCCCCCCCCAAACCAATCACTGAAAAATAAAAGCGTTGGAATAAGCGAAAATGTTGGATAATAAGGAGGGGTTAAGGAAAAGCCTGTTAAACATCAAATTACATTACGATTTTACAAATTAAGCACCAAAACATCATGTTTTACAACAAATCAACAGAAAAAGCAGTTCAATACATGGTAATGTTATGTAGGAATTACTATATTTGTGAATTTAGCACCAAACATTGAACAGGGATATAGGGCAGTGTGGACTGAGATAACCCAGATAGCCCCCGGTATTTAAAAAAACCCCTCTAAAATCAGGACAATAAATAAAGAACAACACTCTGAAAACAGGGATGATGGCACCCCCAGGACATTGGCGCCACAGGCAAGTGCCTAGTTTGCCTTATGGTTGGGCCGCCTCTGCTTACAAGCTCCAGCTGCCAGGCCCATTGAATCTCAAAGAACTTGCTTCAGAATGGCATATGGGCAGGAATGTTTCCCAAAAGTGTGCTTGCTGCATCTTGTGGATGGCCAGAACATAAATTTAAATTCATTCCAGATTGAAAATCCAAATCCAAGGATGATGTTATTTAAGACTAAGGGTTGCCTAATGAAATACACAGACATTTTAAAATGGTTTTTAATTCTTTCTTTTTATTTAGTCTTTTTGGTGAACTTAATATCCCATGATATTCTGAGATGCCAAAAAAAATGGCATTGCCATTCGGAATGCAATCAAGAATTCTTATTTTCCAGATAGCTGAAGATAGGATCATCTGAAATAATTTTGATTATTTTATAAATTAGGTAGGGCAGCGTTTTTAATGGCAATGGTTCTTAGTTTATGGGAATGTCTCCTGAAAGGAAGGAAGGATTCATGTATTGTGAATTGCAGAAAATCATCCAATTGCACAATAAGCATACCAATTGCAATCTCCCTAAAGTTTGTCAATGTTAAAACGACAACTGTTTGCTCAGTGATTTGGGGATACATTTCTTCACAGTGAGAGTACTGGGGTATACATTTTATTGAATGTAATGGGAATTACTGCTTGTTGAACCTGTGTAAGATTGTGTTCTATGTTCCCTGGCTTGAGTTTGACACAAGGAGAAATGGGTTTGACCTTGGATTTTCCAGAAATCTCCATAGTGATCATGGTGTTTTGGAGGTGTGGATAACTGGATTCAGCTGGATAACTCACTCCGATCCAGTCCAGTCTCCATACGCTAGTCACATACACCACTGTTTCTCTGGCCACAAGCAGATCTCTCACAGAGGCTTGTTGGTGGTGTCATTTCAGGTGAGGGCACAACAGGGTGCCCAGCTACATGACTAGGAGAAGCTACATTACTAGCAATCCTCTGCAAGGAAGATGCTTGTGATCACTGTTACAACAACCAAGGATGTCTTTTGGCCTTCTGTACATCTGGATGCCAACTCCAGGCATGCTTCTGGATTGCATCAGGGCAGTTCTAGAGCAGTTGATTCTGGAATATGTGGGTATTTTTAGATCCAGCTGCAGTGCCCTGAACCAATTACTAATGACAAGTGGAGTTTACTCATAGAATGAGTGAGACCTTGTTTGATTAAATGGAGGTGTAATTTTCTACCTGAGGCAGAGCAGCAAGTAACATTCTTGGGTACCTACTTAACCCAAGGAACATAGTATCCAAAGCACTTTTTCAGGACAAAGGCAAGTTAAGCATTAAAAAAATAAATAAAATGAAGTTGGATAAATAATTTTGATGCAGCAAGCAGAAGTGCTAACAAGCACAGTAGAAATACTGTTAGAAATATGTTAGAAATAATATGTTAGAAATAACATATTAATGAACCTGCTCATGATTCTTGTAATCTGATACCTAGAAATCTGATTCCTCATTATTTCTTGCTGTGTGCCTTCAAGTGAACCTATCACAGGTTTTTTTTTTTGGTGGGGGGGTGGGGTCAAGATTTGTTCAGAAGAGATTTGGCCTTGTCTTTCATTGAGGCTGAAAGAGTGTGGCTTGTCCAAGACCACCCAATAAGTTTCAAGGCTGAGTAAGGTTTCAATCTCAATCTCCAGAGACGTAGTTTAAAGATCAAATCACTATACCATGCTAGCTAGCTAATGATGAAGCCAGTCCTGTCAGTGGAATCTTTCTAAGTCCAGGCCTCTGTGGGTTGGATTTGCAGTGAATCATCATTGATCTGGATTGCACCTAGAACAATGCTTGCCCATTGGTCCATCATCTCAATGTGATTTGGGATGCATCTATAAAACTCAATGAATTTTGGGTAATGGTGAGATTTTTTGTTAATTTTATGGAGAATCTTCTCTTCCATTCCTTCACTCTAAGTTGGGTGAGGGTTACTTAATATCTCTACTCACACTTGAGACTTGACATCCTTCAAAATCATTTCTTCTGAGGTAGGTGCCTAGGTGCCAGCCAGATATTTTGAACTACAGTTTCCGTAATCCGTAAGCATTGGCCATGCTTTATGAGGACAGAAGACGTTGTAGTCCAAACAGTTCAGTGAAGCAACAGGTTGCGTATCTATTTTACATGCATGTTATGGACTGAGTTGAGGAAGGAAAAGGTGAAAGAAAGAAAGAAAGAAAGAAAGAAAGAAAGAAAGAAAGAAAGAAAGAAAGAAAGAAAGAAAGAAAAGGAAAGAAAGCTGTCATAGCAAATACTAAAATATGTCTGTTGGTCTTTCCTTAACCCTCAAACTCCTCCCAATTTTTTTTAAAAAGCCATTAGCAATAAATAAACTAAGACTAAAACAAAACCAGAAGTGATTTCTATTGACTGCTGGTTTGTGACAATACATTTTTCCAGGTGGATAGAAGCACTGAAATTGGCAACTAGCTCCTGACATAGTTACTACCCTGTAGCAAGTAGATAATTGGGTATGGGAAAATATCTTAAACTGAGCCAGACAATTGGTCTAGCTATCCCAGTGCATTGACTAATATCCGCTTTCCAGGATTTGGGGCAGAATTCATCACCTAGACTGGAGATGCTAAGAACTGAACTTAGAGGAATTGTTCCTGCAAAGCTTATGATTCTTCATTGATTTACAGTTCTTTGCCCAAAGCCTCAATTTATATTTGAGTTCATTTTGTTAAACTACCCTGGAGCTGTGCTTGGTTGGATTGCTTGAAGATGTATTTTGTCTTTCAAGGGAGATTGGTTATCCCCCCCGCCGCAGTCAGGCTCCCCCTCCACCATTATTTCATTCTGAAAATAGACTAATGCACATAATAACAATATAATCCTGAGATGAGGAGAAGATCAGGAAAACTGCAACATGGGTGGGTGGAGATCTGAGTTACCCAGCAGACAGCCACTCTGCTAACTATGCAGCACTTGGAAGGCACAGGGACTGTGGTACGTTTGGAAAATTGATGTGACCTTTTCACAGAAAGATTTCCCTTAATTATATCTTGGTGCTTAACAGGGCATATTTGATGCTGATTGGAGAAACGTCTATCTCCCTTTCCTTTTCCTTTCTTACACATTCATGTTCAAGTCATTAAAAATGCATTGAGGAGTTTGCAATGTCTGGTAAGAGTAATACAATATGTATATAATCATGTGTTTTATCATTGTGGCATAAATGAATGTTATTTTTAAAGGCCTTTAGGCTGAGAAACAGCTGATTGTGGCCTTCTAGATCTGCCTTCTGATGTTCATGTGCTCATTAAAAGCAGCAGACAAATCTGCTGCTGTACAATATGTGCAAGTCTCATATCAACCATGTTGAGAGTGTAAAGAGTAGTAAAAAATTCTCTTCCTCAACCAGAAAAAACACGTCAATAGATCAGGATGCCCAAGTCTCCACCCCAAAGTTATTATTTATTCTCTTAGATAAGAACAAATAATTGAAAATTTATGCCCCTAGATAATGCAGAACATATTCTAGAGTTTATACACAAATACACTGTGTTCATAACTTTGGGCAAGCACCTAAAATTATGGGGTAATCATTGTTAGTAGGAAGAGTCCCACCTCTCTCTTCCTATCCATCCATCTGTCATATATGTGTTATTTTGCCTTCTCTCCTATTCACATATTTTGGATCACAATACTGAGAATCTCCAGAAGCTTGTTCTTTCGGTCTGGATACAAACAACTGGCTCATGAATAAAGTCTCATATAGAACCCAACCATTTCCCAAGTTTTGACCCCAATAATGTTTTATTTTGAATCAATACACATTCAGCCACTTTTAATACCTGGGGAGAGACTACTAAAGCATTCCAGGTGCTGTAGACTATATTTCAGAGGGGGAAACTGGCAAAACCACCTCTGTTTATTCCTCACCTAAGAAAATCCTATGAAATTTATATTGCCCCAAAATGCTAATGTGTATGTGTGTGTGTAAAGAAATCCTTGCAAAGTTGGTTTGCAAAGGGAACTCTGCAAAAGAGCTCAGCCTTTTTGCAGAGGCAAGGCCACGCCTAAAACAATGTATCTGTTTGATGGCAGGTGGCTGAGTTTGTCAGTTGGAATTTGAGCTTGGAGGGAGAGCACAGAGAAAGACAGGGCTCTCTAGCTATGGTCAAGTAGTAGTTTTGAATATGCTATGCTGTATATATTGATGCTGATTGATTGGCTATTGATCTTATGCAACTACATGGACATTGTATGATTGCAGAACTGTTTTGTATTTCAACTCAACAAGCAAGAGTAAAGTTTCCTTTGTTCATTTCAATTCCTCTGCTTGGTCTGAGTCTTTTGCACATGGTGTTAACTGGACGCTACTGATTCCGCTATACTCTCACCTGGTAACAATTTATGGGATCACAATAAGTCAACAGGCAACTTGTAAGTGTGCACACATTCACATTTTGAGCATCCGTTGATGGTGATATCAGTCTTTATTACATCCTGCTGCTGAACAAACCCCCAGAAGTGCTTTTCCATTCATTGCTGGAACCAGAACACTCTTCTGTTAGGTTCCCATTATCTGTACAATAATTGAGTCCACTTTGAAAGAGATAAAGTGAGGTATATATGAATATAAATATAATAATAGTAATATCCAGGGATGCACAGCCTTTGTGTCTTCACGGGCCACAAACTTTTGTCCTCCTATCCAAGACTAGCCTTGTTTTTGGGCAGACTTGAGTGAACCACCTTGAACTGTCACAAATGAACTGGACAATTGCTATTGGCATGATTATTATTATTATAGTTCCACCTCCAGGAAGAGGATGCGGTTATTTTCT
The DNA here is from genome assembly GCF_035594765.1 of Anolis carolinensis. Lineage (NCBI taxonomy): Eukaryota > Metazoa > Chordata > Lepidosauria > Squamata > Anolidae > Anolis > Anolis carolinensis. Next base: position 294,933,355 of record NC_085842.1, read on the forward strand.
GCCCCAGGTGCCAGATGAGTGTTTTGCTTTGGTCACCGTGTTTCTTGATGTGTGAGTGGAGTAGCAGTGCCATCTGCTGTTGATTCAGGGAGCAAAGTGTTTTTAGCTAGTCTTGTCCTAGTCTATTATTGTTTCTCTTTTACTATGAAAAATGACTAAGGAAGTTTATTGTGGAGAGTAAGATACCCAGCAAGTCTCCTGAGACCTTGCCTAATCCTTGTGCTTTGCTTTCTCTATAGCAGGCTTAATGATGGACTGGGTGGCAGGAAGATGGTGATGATCTAATAAAGAGGTTTTGTGCCAGACAGGGCTACTGGCCATCTAACTATTATTGCCTAAAGAAATAATCACTTGCTATGCTCTGCATTTGATTTGAACATATTGAGTGTGAGTGTGCATGTGTCTACATTCCAGTTGCTGGAGCTTAAATACTTGAAAGTATGAGTATGACTCTTACTGTTGATGGTATGCAATGAAAAATACATTTCAATTCTCTTTCTTCAGCAGCTTTGTCATTACATAACTTCTTTGATGTCTATATTATCCAACATATGCTTGCAATGAGCAATATGATCCCTGGTGTGTCTTCTTTTCCTGAACCCAATCCAGACACCTGCTATTTCATGTTCTATACATGGTAAAAATTTGTGTTGTACAATTTTGAGTATCACTTTGCTTACATGGGAAATCAGTACAGTGTTCCTGTATTTACTACAATTCCTTTAAAATTATGTGGTTACTTTCTTCAGGTTGTATTTTAGGATGATAGTTGGTTTAATGTTGTTTTTTAGCATAATAAACTAATTTTTGATATCAACAGTTCATGGTTCATGCAATAATATAGTCCTGGATTGTTTTTTCAGGGATAATTGGGTTTCTGCTTCCAACTTCTGCTTCCTATGTAGTCTATTTGATTTCTATATTAATCCTCAGGTGATGTCAATATATATAGGTGCCTTGGCTATTACTTGAAGAATTTGTTTATTATGAACCAACGGTTGGCCTTACAAAAATCAATCAGTCACTCTTTTGCTTCATTTTTTATCCTAGGTCAATGCTTCTACAATCTTTGATTTAGCTGTATTCTTCAAAAAACACTACAGTCCATACAAATGTACAGTCCTTAATGTTGTATGCTTAATAAACATATGACTGGATTAGAGGCCAGAAATAGTGCATAAGATTCCTGTTATTTTGTTTTGCAACTTTCTCTAAAGAACTGGTCTTCCACTGATTTTGAGCTATTGCTCTTTTGAGCTATTGCTCAGCTATGGCTGATTTTCAGGAATGATTGGATTATTTGACCAGAACTTTTGTTGGTTGCTCTGTAGCATCATGTTGGTGTCACAAACTAGGCCAGGACATTTACATCTGCAGCCTCACATGACCCAGTTACATTATCCATAGGAAGCTTTAGATCCATCGTGGAGGCTGCAAGTAAATGTGTTACCTGTCAGTGAAACTGTTGAAGGGGGTGGGGGGCAGAATAGGAAATGGATTGGGAAGAACTTTGGAAAAGTTACTCTCTGGATCACTACTCCAAAATCCCACAGCTAGCAATAATGTTGCTTTTCTAAGATCTGAATTTTTAAGTTTTCATGCCATTGGGGTCACAGTAAGCATGCATCATAGATAAATGGGTTTCCTTTACACAATTACAAATCAGATCTTTTTACCAGCTGTTATGTAAAAATCCCTGCCTATGTTCCATGTGAATCACATATCAGAACGCATATGCCACTTGTGTTTACAAACACTTTTTACATTTGAGATATTTAATTATAATTTTTGTTCTTGATTTAAGAATTTAACTAGACTCTGTTCTGATCGGTATGATTTTTTTGGAGGGAGTGCCCTCTGCTGTTGGTTAAAAGCAAGTGCTACAATGAGACTTTCTTTTCCTCACTGTTCAATAATGGAAAATAGAATTACAAACTTCCTTCAATGGTTAATCTGGGATAAGCCGACCTAGTGTTGAAAATTCACTTCTTCTGCATCTCTGCTTTTTCTAAGGCTTTTTTTGTTCTAAGGCTTTTTTTCATTTTCCCCCCTAAAAATGTTTTCAGAAGCTGCTTTTTAATGAATGTTTTTACATTTGGTTGTGCGTTTTTTGGGGAATCTGTTGAGCAGAAAAGTTAGATAAATATAGAAAGAAAGAAACAAAGAAAGAAAACACCTATCAAGACTATCAATTCCACAGTGAAACAGTGTGTATCGCTTGAACATTTTTCTTAGTATTTAGTTGAAATTATTTTGTTTGGAATTCAAATTCATTTGTTGACATTTTCTTTTCTTTGTATCCTGCCTTTCTCCCAATAAGGGACCCAAGACAGCCCATAGAGATTTAAATAAAATACAGCAAAATCCACAGCAATAAAAACACATTTGCTTTGTCAGCTGTCTGACAGCACTTTAGAAATCTGAAGCCAGGAAAACAGTAATTTTGCCTTATATGGAATCAGATCAATGGGTCCATCTAGTTCAGCAATGTCTACATGGATTGGGATTTTAGGCATTGGCCTTTCTCATCCCCAACTGTAGATATCACAGACTGAACCTGTCTCCTAATCTTATTACAGCAAGGAAAAAATGCAGTCACAGCTTTGTTTCCTATCTTAGCTATTCACTTAATACAGACAGACTCCAAGTTACAAACATAGAGTTGCAAACAACGCATAGTTAGGAATGGGAGTGAGACAACAGGAAGTGAGAGAGATCTGCTCCTAGGAAGGGAAATTCATTCCTGAAAGAGTTAACTTGAGGAAAAGTTGTCTCAGCCGAAGCTTTCTCAAAAATCTTTGTTACCACAACAAGCCAAATTTTTCAAAATTTAATTATCACCAGGGCAGAAAGTGAGGTGAAATCTCCTGCACAGACAGCAAAGGAAATGCCACAGGAGTGTTAACCATTCCCTATGCTACCTAGAGCTACTAAAAAGGTAAAGGTTTCCCTTGATATTAAGTCTAGTCGTGTCTGACTCTGGGAGGTGGTGCTCATCTCCATTTCTAAACCGAAAAGCCGACGTTGTCCATAGATGCCTCAAAGGTCATGTGGCCAGCATGACTGCATAGAGCGCTTTCACTTTCCCACTAGAATGGTACCTATTGATCTACTCACATTTGCATGATTTCAATCTGCTAGATTGGCAGAAGCTGGGGCTAACAGCAGGAGCTCAGCACGCTCCCCGGATTCGAACTGCTGACCTTTTGGTCAGCAAGTTCAGCAGCTCAGCAGTTTAATCCACTGTGCTACCAGAGGCTCCCAAAAGTTACTCTTTCTCTCTGTGTGTGGATATATATATATATCGCTGGAGTTATACTTTAAAAATGTATGTGCTCTAACTTGCAAACAAATTTAATTAAAGAACAAACCTACAGGACCTACCTTGTTTGTAATTTGGGGATTGCCTGTAATTGAATGAAATTTTGTGACCTAAATTTGTAAGGAACCACATCTAGGGACCAACCCACTATCACACAGGAATATTCAACTAAAGCACTCCTGAAATATGATTTCCAGTTGTTCCTTTCAATAGAATTCATTATTAACCATAATTTCCTGTTCCCACTGTAAGTTCAGGAATGTATTCCCTATTGATAAGGAGCTTGTACTTTATTTTTCAAAGCATGGAACCAGCAATGCATTTTCATTTTCTTGCTTTGAAGATAGTTGGTACCTAAATATGACTGAATTGTGTATTTTTACTGATGCCATCAGAATTGTATTCAGATGTATGTTCAGCCTCCAAATGTCTTGCATCTTGGCACTTACAGGCATAGCTTAGGTGGTGGGGGTAGGAGCAATCATTGTGCTTCCTGAAGGAAATCCCCAAGGTTAACATCAGAGATTGGAGGAGGTCCAGTCTGCAGGTCTAGTCTGTTCCAGGGATGGTCAGAAATGGAGGCAGTGTCTTCTAAGTCATTCTCCTTCTCAACTGATTGCACCCCCAGTGCCAGAACGTGATGCAAATATGAAAATGTTTAGGGATTTACATAACGTCATTGTACTAAAGTACAGTCACTTATCTCTGTCCTATGTGCTAATGCCACATAGACTGATACAGTACATAGAGAAGCGCTTGGAGTGCCTCCAACTGAGCATTACTAATCTGCTCTGTTGTGCCCACCCAGGAGGTTTGTGCAGTGTCAGCTACACAACACATTAGGACAGGTCATAACATTGCAGAAATACAGTATTGCTTGCATTCCATCCAAGCTGCCTGCTTTCTTAGCTCCTAGCATTGTGCAATAAACGCCTTTTGGCTGGTGTCTGGGTTGGAAAATTGCCAGCTAACACATTACTGTGCTTCGCTGCAGCTTTGTTTGATTAGCTTAAGAACATATACACTGTGATTGCTGATATTCAGAGGTTGCTAAGGGAAATCCCATTTCAAACATTAGTTGTAGCATGTCTTAACATCTGTTGCTGCATAGGCAAGGCCCTGGGTTTTTCAGGAACAATGTTTGAAAGAAGGTTGCAGAATGTATAATAGACCTTCAATGTTAATTTGAGAGGATGGCAGGGTAATTTAAGTTGTATGGAGAGAAAAATCAGCATTCTCTAAATGAGCATTTCTCAAACTGGACTTCTATTTCCCAGAATCCTTGGTCATTGATCAAGGCAGCTGAATCTTTTGAGAGCTGAAGTCAAGAACACCTGGATGACTAGAGTTTGCGAAACACTTTTCTAAATCCTGCTGGCTCATGCTAACAAGGTGGAAAGGGACACAAAGGGTGACTCTTGGAAGAATTACTTTTTGGTCTAGAACTTCCCAGATCTTCTAGCCATCATGGCTGTTGGACAAAAGCTTCTGGACATTATATGTAACTTTTGATAAGATCCTAGGGGACATGGGGGCAATATTGCTGCATATTCAGTCCAAGTGGTATTTTTCTTCAAGTGATGAAAAGTTGCTCCCGATTATCTTAATAAGGATCCCAAAACTTAAAATACAACAAAGGCTCCCCAAGAACCATAAGGAAATTGCCCCTGCATTGCCTAGGAGACATTAGATGCCTGTGTAAATGTCTAAAACAGATATTGAAGAGAAAGGTGGATATCTTCACACATGGACCTCTATGATAGGCTAATGTGTTGACCAGGGTCAAAAGACTAGTAGTGATGCAATTGATGTCTTTGTCAGATCAAATTTTTAACTCTAAATCCCAGAATTCCCTATCCGACATGGTCCCTCCTTTCTCCTTGATGTGTAGCATGTAGGACTATGGTTGCCAGCTTACAGAAAAGGAGTCCAAAATATCTGTGACCCCTCTTTGGGCTTTGTAGTTTATGTAGTGGAGCTCCTCCTCATAATAGCAATATTCTTGCTTCAGTACATTTCTCAATATTTTCTTTCTGTCACTACTCTTCAGTTTTTATCTCAATGGGAAGGCAATCATATAGGCCTCCAGATATTCCTGGACTACAGTTCCCAGCAGCCCTAACCAGAGGTCATCTGAAAGGCCACGTGATTCCTACTTTGATTCAAAGTTCTCATAACTGTTGCCTGAACAGGAATTATTTTACTGTTTTCATTTCAACCACAACTGCCATCTCTGTTATGCTTCTGTCTCAACAGAGTACAGTTGCTATATGAATGGAGTGTAAAACATTAAAATTTCCTTTATTCTAATTGACAACTAGAGGGAGTATTTGGACTCGTTTTTCTGCACAGATGTTAGTTGAGATTTCCTTTGTCAAAGTATATGTCATGCAGCTAAATCTATCATTCCACAAATGGTACAAATGGAGAACAATAACATCCACATAGTTGTATTTAGAGATATAAGAGTCATCCAAGTAGCAATTTAAATTCAGACAAATCTTAGAAGCAGCCTTTATTGTTCTACAGCTCATTGTTTACCCGAGGCTGCAAACCCATTGCCCTTACCTTCCCAAACCCAAGCAGGAAACTATCTATAGGACCCAATACCTCTAATTTGACCTTGATCTATCTGTCAAAACATTATACACACAGAATGACAGGATTAAAGAGACCACTCAGGACAAGCTGTAGTTCAACGTCATGTACAAATTGATAAAACAGACATACTCTGCAACAAAACAGTCAGACACAGGTCAGTTATAAAAGAAGTAAAAACAAAAGAGAAAGGGATAAAACAGCAATTGCATCTTCTGAGTAGCAGCTTCTTCAGACATATTATCAATTAATTCACAACATGTACACAGATATTCTTTATTTGTGCTCCATTTTTAATGTTATTTTACCTTTTAGGATCATGTCCAAGGATTCTTTATCTATTCCTCTATATCTGATATAGCTGGGTCTTTTCCTTTTGAGTTGGATATTAATGGATAAAACTTCTGTATACTGTATACACTTCTTTGGCAGTAACATTATATGCTCCTTCCACTTACTAGTTGTACTAATTTGTGAACATGTAACCATCCTAATCTTTGCATTAAAATTATTATCATTAGTGTTTTTATCTCTGTGTACTATAGGATGTCCCGTAAATGTTTCATTGCATACTTTTTAAACTACCATTCTAATGCCAAATTAGTTTGATGAATCAGAAACACACACCTGATGACACATCATTTCAACCTGCCAGTGTAGCAGGAGACAAGGCAGCTATAACTGCTCTCACTTATTCCCTCCCCAGACCTATCATCAACTGATGTTCCACCTGGAGACCTGCTTGCCACAACAGGCAGAATTTGGCAAACAGGAGGAACCTTATTGTATTAGAGATTTAAAGTCTCAGTTGGCAAGAGGCAAACCTATGCTGAAGGAGCAATAGCCCTCTGTTTGTAGGACACTGTGCCCATAAAGTGGTGTTCCAAGAGATACAGACTTAATACAAGCTGTACTATGAAAACAAATTGTCGCAGCTTGAGTACTGACTTACAACTAGTCTGTGCCAACCCACATTTTATCTTCCTGATCAAAGTGACTAGTTCTACATAATGGGTGCCAGTTTCAATTTCCAGAACCTGGAAAAGTTCAATTTTGGACTGCAGTTTTCAGAATCGCAGGGCAGTTATCCACCATCTCCAATCACTGTACAAAGACATAAACTCTATCCAGTTTGAAGGGCCTTTCATCAAACTCTGTCCAGATTTGAGGAGGTGTTTTTTTTTTTTTTAGTAAGGTGCCATGGGTGGGACCCATGTATTGATTTATTGCTTCAATTTACAAAGACTCTCCTGAGGTCTATGTATTTACATTGTCAGTATCCCCCTTCTTTCATAATTTTTATGGCACAAGAGCATAACTTTCGCTCTGTTTTTCATCTTCTTTCTGGATAGAAGCAAGTAAACTAGTTTACTGTTCCTGTTTCCTCAAGTGAGATGGGGTGGGAGTGGGGGGCGATTAAGATGGTCTGCTCCAGGAGACTTATGGATCTAGATGGATTCTTGATTGCTCTTAGGAATTTTTCCACTAGCTGGCAGGTGATCCTGTTGAAGCCCTGGCCGATCTCTGGATGGGGAAGTAGGCACAATTTTTCCGAAGTGTCCCTTGTCACAAAGTGGAGCTAAACCATCCTCTTGGTTTACTAAGGAACTGGCAAAAGTGAAACACATGAGACAGGGACTAGAGCGACAGTGGAAGAAAACTCAGAGTGATTCTGACCAGAAACAGGCTAAGATCTAACATAGGCAAGTGCTTAGAAACTTCAGTTGGTCTAAAGAGCTTCAACTCCTTTGTTGCAAGACTTTGTGGTATAACAGTTAGAATGTTAGACTAGGGAGATTAGGTAAACTCAAATTCAAATCCTTACTTGTCATTATCTTTCAACTAAATCTATCTCACAAATTTGGGGCGAGGAGAAGAAGATCCTGTGTGATGCCTTAAGGCAGTGGTTCTCAACCTGTGGGTCCCCAGATGTTTTAGCCTTCAACTCCCAGAATTCCTAACAGCTGGCAAACTGGCTGGGCTTTCTTGTAGTTGTAGACCAAAACACCTGGGGACCCACAGGTTGAGAACTACTGCCTTAAAATAATTTGGAGGAAGGGTTGAACATAAACATAACTAATAGTAACAAAACGGTAATGTTGATCAATGATGGCAAAGTTTGATTGTCTGATCAGGAATCCTAAATATTTAATAATGTATAGAAAAGAGAAATTGGCCACTGAAACATGCCTTGGAATCCTTTTCTGTGGAGAATGTGCCTGTGTTTGATCAGAAGACATTTTAACCTTCCTCTTCTGTCACCCAGTGCCCCAGAGCAGCTTCTATAAGATCAGTAGAGGTAATAAAAATAACAGTGTCAATAAAACAATAAACGTCAAACAAATAATAATTTTGCAATAAAACCACATTAAAACCAAATCTAAAGGTCTTGGGTAAATAAAAAGGTTGACATCTGGCGCCAGAAAGTAAGCAGACAAACTTTGCTGGGGGTAGCATTCCAGGGTCTGGACATAATAACTGAGAAAACGCTGTCTCTCTTCATCTCTACCAATGGTGGAGAAGATTGGGCAGGTCAGAGCTGGCTCAAGATACCTTCAGGGTGCTCTAATTGAGAAATGGTTGTTTTGAGTAATTCCTACTGCACCACTCTCTGCAGTTTACTTGCTCCTTGTTACCTCTCCTTCTAAACTCTGCAATATTTTCCTTATACTATTTCAAAAACCCTCAAATAGCATAGTTTATAAGGGCAGTACATATTGGTTCTTTTGTGGAGTACAACTGGAAACAAAAGCCAAATTGGGAGGAAAGTGAGGCGATTGGACACCCTGTAGCTAATGTCACAGTCAACATTGCGAGCAGATGGCTGCAAAAGCACTGAAATGTACCACCCTTAGAAACCTCAGCATCTGTGTTGCATATGGAAGATTCTTCTTCTTTCAAAAAGGCAATTTTTTAAAAAAGTGAGGCTACATAGAATCAGGAAAAAAGTGCAGCTTTCCACAACAAATAGTAGCAACAGATACTGGATAGCAGTTTGCATATGTTAATGTCTATTTGGAGATGCAAATTCAGAAGTAATTATAGTCATTTAAATAGAAAATGAGCAGGCACTTGCAGTTTTATCATGCCCTCTCTCTGCCTCATCCACTGAATTTTACAAGGGTTTAGATGATGACGTATTCCATTGCTTCTCTCAATGGGTGAAGCAATTGAATTTTTTGTCATTCAAGGAATAATCTTGAATGAGAAAAAATCAGAGTAAGTTCACAACCCTTTTTGAGGAATGATATCAGTGCGCTCTCAAGGCTCTCACAGAGAGAACCGACAGATCTGTTTTCCACTGCCCCAGATGATAGGGCCAGATCTAATACAGTAGACAACATAAACGGGCTGGCAGAACGTTGGATAAGCGAATATGTTGGATAATAAGGAGAGATTAAGAAAAAGCCTATTAAACATCAAAATAGATTATGATTTTATAAATTAAGCACCAAAACATCATGTTATACAACAAATTTGACAGAAAAAGTAGTTCATTACACATTAATGCTATGTAGTAATTACTGTATTTACGAATTTAGCACCAAAATATCACGATATATTGAAAACATTGACTACAAAAATTCATTGGATAATCCAGAATGTTGGATAAGTGATTGTTGGATAAGTGAGACTCTACTGTAGTTTGAAGTTACAGGAGAGTAACTTTCAATTGAACATTAGAAGAGGCATCTTGACAATGAAAGTGATTTGGCAACAGGATCAATAGCCTAGAGAGGGGGTGGGATCTCCCTTTCTAGCCTTCGGTAAAAAAAGACTGGATAGCCATCAGCTGCAGATGCTTTAGGTGGAGATTCTGCACTGAGCAGTGAGTTGGGCTTGATGGCCCATGAACCCCCTTCTGTTCCTTTGATTCTATGATTCCTGCATAAAAAGCAATCTCTCTGTCATTCAACCCAGACTAACGTGAAAGGAAGATGGTGGCCAAAATGAGGTAGATGTGGACTGGAGATTGGTATCTTCAACTCAGTAGTGCAAGACTGGATTGAAATTGATACAGGTGGCTGCTTGGCACTTTTCCAAATATCAGGTGGGGAAGAAGAGGGAGAACAGAAAAGGATAATGGGGGGGGGGGGATTGGTCTTTTCTGCCACTTACTCCTGCATTGCTCTCTTCAGCTCCACCACTGCTAACATATGATCCCCAGAGCTTTGAAGAGTTAATTTTTGGAACACACCTCCACAAATCCTTGAGCCAACATGGCACCTTTGTGGTATCCCCTTATTTCTGTTGTGGATTCCATGAGATGTTCTTGTTCTTCTTCTTTTTTTTAATCTACCCCTGCGATGGGCCTTTCATCTAGTGAAGCGTGCATTTTTTTTCTGTTCAAGATGACAATAGCTTTCCTTTTGACTGTTGAACTGTCCCCTGAGTCGTGACTTTCTTTGTAGATGGAAAAAAATATGATTTGCAGAACAGCCTGAAGAACACCCACTTGAGTGGCATGGGTTAAAAAAAAAACCTTGAAAAAGACAGGCAGTTGTTGACTTGTCTTGTGCCGTACAGGAAAATGCATTATTTCCATGGTTGCTGCTCTGTATGTGTACGTTCAAAGTTTAACAATGACTCACACTGTGTTTGGAAATGAGGAGATGGTTCTTTTGTTTTATTTGGCTTGTGCAAGTTGCCTTTCAGCAACGTTTTCAACTCTGCTGGCCCCCTTCTTCAAAGTAAAATGATTTGTATCGATGAATGGGGTTCTGTTTGAACTCAGCCTTGAATCCCCGGATATTGTGGCTTGCTTGGTATGCTTCCATTGTCTCCTCCTCACCTTGTTTTGTTGTCCACTGAGAAGCCCAGTTCAATGACTCACTAGAGAGCTTTTCTCTCTTTTGTTTGCTTCTAACTACTCTGCAGCACTGTACTCCACTCTTACATTAAGTTATTACGCAAAGGGCTTTATAAATCCTTTCTGTTCAAGGAAGAAAAACTCAAGGATCAAGTACAGTGTGTCTTCAGTACAGTTTCATATTGGGCAATTAGATTTTTTATACCTTGAATCTACAGATTTCATGTGTTACAGTTACAATAACCACATCAACAACAAGTTTTGTGTGTTATCTGTTCTCTGAGACTTCACTAGTTTTTTAAGTTACTAAAATGTGGGCATCCATTATGTTATGCAAGTGGGATTGAAATGAAATATTGCAGTGCTGTGTTTTTATTCACAATTCTAGCCAGCCTTGCTCTTTGCCAACCACCCAATTTCTTTCTCTCTCCCCCCCCTCCCCGTTCCTTGCTTTTCTGTTTTCCTTTCCAATAGTATTTCCAAAAACATTCAACCTGTTACTTAGTTTTTTATATAATAAAGGGGGTACTTTTACCTTGTGGTTCCCCTAGGCCTGCTAATACTTTTGTATTGTGAAGGGTGGCACTATTTTGACTACATGAAAAACTATACATAAAGACTAAGTTCATTATTAGTATCTATCAGACAAGTCCAGGCATCATATTTACCCATTTCACACATATCTGAACATCACTTTCTGTTTTTTGAATAACTGAATTTGGCCCAAAACAAGGTGCAGGAGTTGCCTTTGTTTTAGATCAGAATTTCAGCTCCTGGAAGGTGCCATTCTCTCTCCTTTTTTCCTTGACAGAGTCCCAATAGGGTCTGGTAGAAGTTCATGAAGTAGGTAACCTTCAGGGTTGCCTGTGGGCTGTACTCTATGTGTACATATATATAGGATGAAATGGGGTTGAAAGAAAAAATGTGATGCTCTGAAAGCAGAACCTACAGATTCCTGGAAGCATGAAGTGTGTATTCTATTCCTGAAACCCGAAGGCAAAAAGAAAATATTATAGCAGCCACACGTGTGTCTACTATATGGAGTCTTCAGACAAACTGATGAAGAGGGAAGCAAAACATTCCCTTTTCACACCTCACCAGTCAGCACTTCTTTGGTTCCCTAGACTGGCTTATGTCCAGCATCAGACCTAGACTCTCAGGTAAGACAGGCAGGTTTCTTTCCTCTATCTCATACACTATGTTTCATATAAACAGAACACCTCCTCCATTAGGTCTGCTTTATATGTTTTGAAATAGACAAAAAGGCAGTTAACACAGCATCCCTTGTTCATTCATTAGATTGTCATCCGTGCAAATCTTCAATTAATACTGTAATTTACTAAATAATTTTTGTGAATATGTTTTTGGGAATGAAGCCTTTGGTGATTATTAGCTGAACTGTGTTTACAAAGCTGAGAAACTGGAAGGGTCTCTGAGATTGGCATTCAGAAAATACAGGAGATTAAAAAAAACATGTCATAGTTATCATCTGTATCTGGAAAACCCTTTTCGCTCTATGAACTCATATTTGGAAAATATTTGCCCTGAATCAGGAAAGCAGGAAGGAAGGAAGGAAGGGTGTATGGATGAGAAGATGAGCAGATGAATGATATTCATGTGGTTTATCATTCTTCATCCTTTTACAATGAAATACTTTTAAATAAAAGTTAATAATGCAAGTCGGGGGACCTGAAATTCTGCTCAAAATAGTATACTTCAGAGATGTCATCTAGAGATCAGAAAACATTTGATGCATATTTATAATCTATAAATAATAAATATACATATGATACATTGGGGTTTTTTGATCTTTTAAAAAAATGAAAGCAGATCTGTATATTTGTGCCTGGGAAAAATGGGACCTTCATGCTAATACCCTTTCAAAGAGCAGTTTGGAAATGTTAAGTCTAAAAATAGAGCTGTTCATGAAAATAACTGATAAACATCTGATTTAAGACTCTGGCTAAGTTTGCAAGCAGTTTTAGGGCTTTGATATAGAGCAGGACACTGAATCAGAAAACTGTTGGTTTGAAGTTTCATTTACCATTGTCTCACTAGTGAGCTTGAAGGAAGCTGTTTTTCCCCAGCCTTAGATGCTCATTTCAGAATATCAGGGAAATAATTATGACCATCCCAGAGCTTAGAGACATTACATTATTTGGATTACAACTCTCAGACTCTACCATTGGGCATGGTCATTAACTATGCTAGGAGTTGTAGTCCCAAAAGTAACCTTCTTAGGTTTGTGACTGAATCATAGAATCATAGAAGTGTAGAGTTGGAAGAAACATCATGGGCCATCCAGTCCAAGCCCCTGCAAGCAGCAGGAAAACTGCATTCAAAGCACCCTCAACAGATGGCCATCTAGCCTAAGCTTAAAAGCCTCCAAGGAAGGAGCCTCCAGCACACTCCAGGGCAGAGAGTTCCACTGCCGAACAGCCCTCACAGTGAGGAAGTTCTTCCTGATGTCCAGGTGGAATCTCCTTTCCTGTAGTTTGAAGCCATTGTTCTGCGTCCTAGTCTGCAGGGCAGCAGAAAACAAGCTTGCTCCCTCCTCCCTATGACTTCCCCTCACATATTTGTACATGGCTATCATGTCTCCTCGCAACCTTCTCTTCTGCAGGCTAAACATGCCCAGTTCTTTAAGCCGCTCCTCATAGGGCTTGTTCTCCAGACCCTTAATCATTTTAGACGCCCTCCTCTGGACGCGTTCCAGCTTGTCAACATCTCTCTTCAACTGCGGTGCCCAGAATTGGACACAGTATTTCAGGTGTGGTCTGACCAAGGCAGAATAGAGGGGTAGCATTAATGGGATTGTTATACAGTGTTCCCTTGCTAGTTCGCTGTTCGCTTTTCGTGCCCTCGCTGTTTTGTGGGTTTTCAATAAATATTAACGTATACCATGTATTGCGGTATTTTCATTGTTTTGCACATTTTTGTGGTGTGCAAAGGGTTTTGGCAAGGAGGAAGGGAGAACTAAAGGGAGAGGGGGAGGGCAGGGAAGGGTTGGAAATAAAAAAGGTTATTATTTAGCTTCCATTCTTTTTCTCTGCCGGTGTACTGTATATTGTAACTGCTAAAATAAAGTACAGACTGCATTGTAGTAAGTGGTCTGTGGTTTGCTCTCCTCCACACATAGAATAAATATAGTGTTCCTGCTTCGCAGATTTTCACTTATCGCAGATGGTCCTGGAACATAACCCCCACAATAAGTGAGGGAACACTGCAAAGGTTATAAATATTACCACTGCACACATAAATGTACATACTTAAAAGATTGCTTAATATCAAGCATTTTACACAAATCCATATTCTCGTTTTTGTTGTTTTTACTTGTTTAGTTACATTTATAATGTATCCTTCTTCTACTGAAATCAAGGCTTTCCAGCTCTTCTTCAGTTTATTGTGATACCCACTGGCTCAGGAACTGTAGTTTTGACCACATCTGGGAATTGATGAAAATCCGTTCTATTCCTAGTTTGTTAAGATGTTGCATTTGGATGTCCTTTTATAAAAGGCTGTCCTTTAAAAAATCAGATAAAGACCTTGTGATCATTTTTATTTGTAAAGAAAAACCTTAAAACAAAGTGCCTTGGTTTTGATTATATTTGTGTGGTGGGTTTTATTTTTATTTGTTTAATATTACTTTTTATATAGAAAAATAATAACTGTGCAGTTTGAATGTGTTGAGTCCCACCTATGGCAAAAAGCAGGATAGAAATGAATTGATGATGATGATGATGATGATGATTATGATGATGATGATGTTGATCAATCTGGCTATGGTAGTATTTTGTTTAGGAGACATTTGTGCCAATTTGAATTCAGCAGTTAATTTGTGGGTTTATCCTTCATGAGACAACAACTTGGATATAGGTATTTGAATTTACCTTACTGAGTTGAGTTCATGCATAAATCATAAAGGTTTAGGGGTCATAATTTTGATATGATGAATTGATAAACAGAATGTTATTCCATTGGGAAGGAAAGAACCAACACTGTCTTGGTTCCACTAACATTCTCTTGCTGATGCTTGGAGCAGATAGAGTAGAGGGCTTTGTGTTTCTTTAGGTTCTTCAGGTATTCAGCGAAGGGGATGGTTCTTTTTTCGATAAGTGTTATGATACCTGTGGCTAAGTAAAGCCAGGTTTTTGGGGTCATTTTTACTACAATTTCTTATATACAATAAATAGTGAAGAGTTTGAAGACAAGTGGGACTGTATAGCTTAAATGACTCTTATCTCTTGGCCTTTACTGGTGGTGGAGTAATGTAATTGGACCTCTGAGCTGTTATGAATTCCAAAAGCAAGGCAAATGCAAAGCTAAATGCAAAATATAGTCCAGAACTGCTAGCAGGAAATTGCTGTATGTTTTTGACTGAAATGGATGCCTGTGGATCACAGCTTGGAAAGTTACGTTTTTGGACTACAAGTTGTATAATCTCACAAATAGCATGTCTAATTTGGGAAGTACTTTTGAAATTTCTGGGATCTCTGCTCTGAACACCTAAAATAGGATTTGGATTGTAACATGTTAGTAGCATAGAAGAAATTAAGTATTTTCAATATGCCACCTCATCTGGTTAAGTTAACTAGCTCAATTGTGGTAGTTTTTACAGATTAACCAGATCTGCACATCTTGCACCAAACATGGAAATGGACATTGGACACTCATTGCTAGCTAATACAATGGGGATCAAGGCATATTTGTGGTCTCATTGCAGAGAAGATTAAAGTTTCTACATAGTGGATGATGTCCATGATGGATATTTTCCTACACTAAGAACTGCTATTTCACTTGTTCCAAGACTTGTATGATGTATTTTGACTAATTATAACTTACATGTTATAAAAGTAGCAGTCACCCAGCCTTTTTGTTGCTGTCCAGAATGCCTCATCAAATAATGTACATAAAATAACTTTTATAATCAATCTATTTGACTAGTTAAATTAGTTTATGCATTTAGAGACACAAACTCAACTACTTAAATCTACATCTAAACAAATGATAAAGAATTAAGCTCGCAAAGAAGACCGAGAGGGTTGAATTAAAGTTTACACATTCATAGAGCATTTCTTCTGATGGATTTATACCTTCTTGCGACAGTCAGATGTTAGCTGCCCTATGAGAACATCATGCGGTTCAGCTATGTAGTCAAGTTGAGCAGCTGAGCTACAGAAACGTCATGTGGTCTCAATATAAAAGGCTGGAAAAAATAGTCAGAAACGTTTAGTCGGGGAAATTTTTCAACTCCGAGGGCTTCTAGGTTTAACCCTTTGTTAATCTAAGCACAGGAGGTATCACTCTGCTGGTCAGTCGTTTAGTCGTCTCCGACTCTTCATGACCTCATGGACCAGTTCACGCCAGAGCTCCCTGTCAGCCGTCACCGCCCCCAGTTCCTTCAAGGTCAAGCAAGTCACTTCAAGGATACCGTCCATCCATCTTGCCCTTGGCCGGCCTCTCTTCCTTTTTCCTTCCATTTTCCCCAGCATCATGATCTTTTCCAAGCTTTCCTGTTTCCTCATAATGTGGCCAAAATACTTCAGCTTTGCTTCTAATATCCTTCCCTCCAGTGAGCAGCTGGGCATTATTTCCTGGAGGATGGACTGGTTGGATTTTCTTCCGGTCCAAGGCACTCTCAGGATTTTCCTCCAGCACCAAAGTTCAAAAGCATATATTTTCCTTCGCTCAGCCTTCCTTATGGTCCAGCTCTTGCATCCATAGGTTACTATGGGGAATACCATTGCTTTGACTATGCGGACCTTCGTTGCCAGTATGATGTCTCAGCTCTTCACTATTTTGTCAAGGTTGGCCATTGCTCTCCTCCCAAGAAGTAAACGTCTTCTGATTTCCTGGCTGCAGTCTGCATCTGCAGTGATCTTCGCGCCTAGAAATATAAAGTCTGTCACTGCCTCCACGTTTTCTCCTTCTATTTGCCAGTTATCAATAGGTGTAGTTACCATGATCTTGGTTTTCTTGATGTTTAACTGCAACCCAGCTTTTGCACTTTCTTCTTTCACCTTGGTGATAAGGCTCCTCAGTTCTTCTTCACTTTCGGCCATCAGAGTGGTATCATCTGCATACCTAAGGTTGTTAATGTTTCTTCCAGCAATTTTAACTCCGGCCTTGGATTCCTCAAGCCCCGCATGTCGCATGATGTGGTCTGCGTACAAGTTGAATAGGGAGGGTGAAAGTATGCAGCCCTGCCGCACTCCTTTCCCAATTTTGAACCAGTCTGTTGTTCTGTGATCTGTTCTTACTGTGGCTACTTGGTCTTTATACAGATTTCTCAGGAGTTAACAGTATAGTATCCTTAATGGCCTTTTGTTCGCAAATTAAAAGCTTTCTGTGGAGCCAGGCCTTCCCAGACAAATGAAAATAGGCACTGCCAGTTTGATTTTTTAAAATAATAATTGACAAATAACTTCAGTAGCCAGAGGTTATGGATATCTTTAATATGGTGCTTGTTGTAAGTTTTTTTAAAAAAATTGATTTATTTGATATCTTAATTGGGTTTTAATCAAGATGTGATATTTTAATTGATTATGTATTGCTGTTCAATGTATTTGTATGAATTTTATATGCCGTATGCCACTTTGAATCCCACCCACGGGAGAAAAGCAGGATAGAAATGAATAAATAATAATAATAATATCCAGGGCTTTATTCTGCAGATTGATGTGGGATAATTGACAGATCTGGCTTTTGCCATCAGAATGTTAAATGGTGCCTGTTTCCTCTTTTTCATGCAGAAGACAACTCAAGTAATGGTGGAAAATTATTTCAAATGAGAGCAGAATGTTAGTTTGGACAAGCAGGATAGCACTCAAAGCTCCGCCTCCCAATGCTTCACCTGCACACAGGATGGAGTAGAAATTATGAGTAGATTTTGTCTTTTAGTTTACCTTCAAGAGGTTGTGCATGCACTTATTGTGTACCTTCAAGTGGTTTTCAGTTTATGGTGACCCTAAGACCCCATCTACCTTGCCATAGAATCCAGCTTGAACTACATTATAATGATCTGTATAGACTCATATAATGCAGATTGAACTGCACTGAACTGGATCATATGGGTCTACACTGCCATAGAATCCAATTCAGTGAAGTTAATCTACATTCTGAAACTGGATCATATGACAGTGTAGATGAGGCCTAATTGAATTCTCATGGGTTTTTTTGTCAAAATTTGTTCAGAAGGATTTGCCTCTCCCTTCTAAGGCTCAGAGAATGTAATTTGCCAAAGGTGACTTGCCCAAGGTCACCCAGTGGGTTTCGATGGCTAAGCAAGGATTCAAACCCTGTTATCTAGAGTCATAGTTCCACGCTCACATCACAGTAACACTTTATCTCCCTATACCGTTACCTGGGATTAAATCTGATTGGATTTAGCACATCCTTTCCAAAATACTATAAATGCATGGGCATACACACCATAACCAGCCAGAAACATGCTTGTCTGCAATTATCTGGGGAAAGTGCCATGCAAATCAGCATAAAACAAGATTTTATGTGGTCTTGCTTATCAGTGTTGCTGAAATTATTTCAGTCCCTGAAAATGTCTGTTCCAAATACTTGAAATGTGTATAATGCTTTCTCCAAGTTAATATGTATGCAGAAGCAGTTCTGAAGCAGAAACTGGAGCAGAAATTGATTCTGTGAACTAAACAAATGTTTATGGCTTTGGAGGTGTGGTGGCTATGAATATAAATGTAAAGTGTTTGTTTTGTATCTACTGGGATGATCTGCTCATGACAGTTAGCCACATTTTCCTTTAGAGAAGGACACAATGATCATGGGGATGGGATAGTCATTCAACTATAACTCCAGTCATTCCAAACCATTGATTATTCTGCTATGATTTGAGGAATTGGGGTCCAACAGCATTGCTGTCTTAGAAGAAAGCAAGGATGTTAAAAGCTAACTTGGGGAAACAATGAATGAAAGCTATTTTCATTGCATGGTGTGTTTGGCTTGCAAAGAGTATATAACAGCATAATAAGAAAACGTTGCTTACGCAAATCACATTGCAAAGATTTTTTTTAGAGCCTAAGGTAAACATTCTTTGTTTAAATTGCTGTGTAGTGATTATGCAATGCTAGAACTACTTGAAAATCAAGTTAAACTTTCACTTCCTTTTAGGGTGGACACAGGGCTTAGATCTGTAGCTCAGAAGCCTCAGTGCCCAGAAGTAAATTGAGCTTAGATGTTAAATAGCCTTCTATAACATTTCAGCACAGATAAAAAATAGTTGTAGATAAGAGTTATGTGTACCACAGATTTTATAATCTGTCAGATCAGCAGTGATTAATTATGTTAGGCCAGACATTCCGACATACTCAAATAGAAATCACAGACTTGTCCCATTAAAATAAATAAATGAATATAACATGGAGTAGGTACTTATGTTCAAACACAAACTTTTCAAAACCCCAGCAGAAATGACAACAAGATATTTTTAATTAAAACATAAATCTATTCCATTTTATTTTTTATCTATGACTATACTTTCCCTGGCCTGAAGATTGGAGGTAATTATGAGGTCTCAGTCTAAATTCAAAAGCTTATTTGCATATTTAGTAAATATATCCTTTTAAACCTAATGAGAAAATATATTTCAATATCTATTTACACAGGATCCATTTAGTGTACAGTAATAATACTTTACTGGGTAAACTTTGACCTAGAGTTAATCAAGCCTCACGCATTTTTATGTTGTTATTATTTTAAGTATGCACCCGTAGTCTGTACATTACAGAAACTGCCAACAGGATTGTTTTAAATAAAAGGCAATTTTAAGGCTCGGGCTGTGGCGCAGGCTGGAGAGCAAGCCAGCTGTAACCAGCTGCAATGAATCACTCTGACCAGGAGGTCATGAGTTCAAGGCCCGCTCGGAGCCTATGTTTGTCTTGTCTTTGTTCTATGTTAAAAGGCATTGAATGTTTGCCTATATGTGTAATGTGATCCGCCCTGAGTCCCCTTCGGGGTGAGAAGGGCAGAATATAAATGCTGTAAATAAATAAAATAAAAAATAAATTTGTTTTAAAAGGTTTTCATTGATGGCAGCAATTTGTGGGCCATATATGTTTTAGACAGCGATGTCCATTCATGACCATTGGCTGTGCTATATGGAGCTGATGGGGAGCGTGCTCACAGAAGTGAATGGAGAGTGTGGAAAGCTGGTATAGATGGTTCCTTTGGTTATCTGAATTATCTAGATCAGTGTTTCACAAACTCTGTTCCTCCACGTATTTCAAACTTCAGCTCTCAAAAATTCCAGTCAGTTTAGCAGCAGGAATTGTAGGAGTTGAAGTCCAAAACATTTGGTGGAGGAGCACAGTTTGAGAAACTCTGACCTAGATGATGGTGTAACTGTAGTTAATCTATGCAACTAAAGCAATCTGATAAACATGGGCACCTACAGTTATTAAAAGCATCTGGAAAAGCCTAAGTAGTTACTTTTTATTGCAGCTCCCATAATTCATTAGTCAGTGTTGCTTCTGGCCATGCTGGCTATGAAATTCTGGGCAATACCATCTAGAAAAGTTTTTTTCCAAGGACTAGCCTCATGTATAACCTTTTGGGCATATGGATTTGAGCATATGGATTAACCATTAAAGAATTAAAAAGTCCTAAAAAATTAATAATCATCCTTAATTGACAAGATTCCAAATGAAAGAAAGTTAAAATAGGATAGTTGAGAAGCAAGTGAGAAATATGCACTTATTTGAAAAATCTGAGGCTTGAGAAACTGAATAAGAAGTAAAGTGATAACCCATACACCCAATAGCCCAATGAGGACAGTCTCCACAATGCCAGGCCTGGGTGGATGCATGAGAAGAGTGGAAAGCACTGTGTCAATAACCTTGGCAGTTTCTTTTATTTTGCAATCTTTGAAGCTGGCATGGCTTTGCTATTAGCAAGTGGGAAATAGAAACATATATTTTAGAAAGTTCTTGTTAAAAGTCCCTCTTGCTGTAGCAGCAACAGCTGTAGCAATAAGCACAATCCAGTCTCAGCTAAGTATCTTTTTATGCCCATTGTCCCTCACATTCTTCCCACTTTAAATAAAAGATGTTTGGTCTGCTTTTGCCGTCACATTAGGAGAGGCCCACTTGCTCAGCAGAACATCCTTGTTTTCCTTCCCTCTTGTAGTCTTCAGTATCATCTCAAAGATAGTGCCACAGAATCTTTAAAAACCACCTGATTTGGAGTACATTAGGGGGTACTCCAATAATTGTTCTACTTTACAGAACTACTCTGTGGGACCTCATCATTTTGTTTGTTCTGGAAAGATGCTAAGCCAACCAAGAAACAAACTAGATGCAATGCCAGGAGATCCATTGCAAATGCAACCCTTTTTCATGAATAGAATATCCTATATAAATTTTGCCACTAGCAGTAATGAACAAGGCTTTTCACAGATACAATGATATGTTTGTATGGACTGTGCTTTACATTTATAACATTTGTGAGTTCATTGTTATGTATGTCTACATCTGAAAATGCAAAACCTGTGTACAAATTTTCCCTTTGGAGTTTCATTCAGGCTCCTTTACTAAAATATATATTTCCCCATCCAGAAAATAAGGAACGATTTAGTTGAAGGTTGCCCTTTATTTAATTGCTTTGAGCAAAGATGGATCTCTTATTCAGGAGGAGATCTAATAACAGTTTAAAGAGCAGGAGACATGTGATTACACTAACTTAATTACTTTGAGCCATTTTAAAACAATAATTGTACAATTTAAGAAATAGTTAATGGTAACAGGAAGCTACCATCTTGGAATTAACAATATCTGATTAGATGACTGCACTTATAATCCTGGCTTTTATGTTCTTCTGGGAACTGCAGCAAGACTATTTTGTTTTGTACGGGGAGGGTATAGTAGGCACAAAATATTTTAATATAGAAAAATTAGTATGTTTTTGTCGAAGCCTCCTTTGTTATGTTAAAAGAAATCCCAGTGCATTGCATCACTGCCTCATTGACAATACTAGGAGGAAACATTAATTTTTATATCAAAACTCCCAGACTCTTCTACTCCAGCCATCATGATCAATAACAGTGTTGGTTGGAGTATTTTGGGAGACCAAACAATGTTTTTCAAGCTTGCCCATAGGCCAAGAAAGAACATCAAATGAGCCCTCCTGAATCAGATGAAAAATTAGATCTTTATTCTGCCAGAATAGCCAATCAGATGACTCCAGGAAGCTCATAAATATGACTTAAAGATCGTGACATTTTTCCATGGATGCTCCGAACTAGCATTCAGTAACATACATGTTTCATCCAGTTAGCATAGCTAATGTATTGCTTATTTCATATTTTTAATAGAGTATTCCATCTTTCCCCTGATGAGCTCAAAATTACATATATGGCCCTTCTTCCCAGTGTTTTAACCTCACAACAGACGTGAAGGAAAACAGAAAAGGAGATACATTGATACATGGAAAAAGGAGATAGAGATTGGCTTAAAATCACCCATTGATTTCCCATGCTCATTTAAATCTAGAACCTGGACCCCCTCCAATTTCCAATATTGCACCCTAACTCTGAGGCGAGATGAACTGTGGCCCTCCAGGTATTTGGCCTAGACCTCCCATCAGCCCCCACCCCCCATGGTGGCCAATGGGAAAGGATCTTGTGAGCTGGAGTCAAAATATCTGGATGACCAAATGTTCCCCATCACTATTATATACCCCTCCCCTCCCCAAAGTCATCTAACTCTCTTTTAAAGCTATGTAAACCTGGATTAATACTACCTTTTGAAACAGCAAATGCTATTGTTTCTCTATATAAAACCTCTATACTCTATGCTCCACAACTATATTACTAGGCTTTAAAACCTGGCAGCCAAAATAAGCCTGTTCTAGAACAAATTTATATTTCCCTTGCTTGTCTTCTGTATAAACTAAAAATTGTCTGATGTTTAGCCTGGACATTCCCATTTAAGAAGACTGGAGATTACTGTCTACCAGTCACAAAATGATTGTGAATGGAGATAGAGTTTAACATTATCACCTGGAGATTACAGATATCATCTTTTATTGATCTAATTCTTTTGTGGAAACCATTCGATTCTTTGCCATGGTTTCTAAGCAAATATACTCTTTGACTTTGTAGCTATTGTGACTCAGCCTGCCCAATTTAGATAGAATTTGCTGATTCAGAGACCAAGCAAAAAAGCCTCGTTTCCCCTCTCTCCACATAATGCTCAAAGTAGGTTTAACTCATCCCTGACATACTACCCTCCTCTCTCCTTTCACACTTAACTTACGTTTGATACTTCTCCCAAGCTGGTCAATTCTGTCATTACTCCTCTGAGAGACTCCTGAAGTTAGATTGATGGCAATGTGTACCATTCAGACACAGTCTGCAAAACATAATGTTAACCTTTCCTTCTTGGAAAGTAGATTCAAATCCCTCATCATTAGCTGTTTTCTACCCGGCAGGTTTCTCTGCAGAAATTATTCATGTTCTCTCTTCTCTCCCCTTCTCTCCCACCCCATTGTTTTCCATGGGACCCTTCCACCAAAAGCCCAGGCCATTTCTTGGTTCGATTTCTGTATGGCAAAACTGCCTCTGAAGAGCTTACATTTGTGGTTAGAGTACAAGTAGTTCAAACATTTTGGAAGGAAGTACTTCATCTAATCTCACAAAGAACTAATCAGTTAATTATATTCTGTGGCAAGGTGTTGTTGTTATCTGTATTTGCAGGAGATAATTGTAAGCTGCAACACAAACTGTACATTGTGTTATTACTACTGGGGGCAAAGGCAGAAATAGCTTCTAAGTGGAAAGCATTTTCAAGCCTCAGTATTTCTGGATGGTTGTATATTATCTTGATGGAGGATCATGTGAGCGAAACAAAACAGGGAAAACAGAGGTAGCTTTTGGCAAACATGATTCTAGCATATTTAATTTATCAATGAAAATGAAGAGTTTGGAACTCCTCCAGACTTACATGTGTCCTTTTGGAGAGATATTTTTAACTCAGAAGGAATATGGGTCACATTAATTTCAGCCAATTTGAGATACAAACCAGGAAGAAACTAGCAGGAAGGAGTTGCTCTCTGTGAAGGAAAAAAGGACTTTTTAACAGGATATGCAAGTACAGTACTAGTAAGAACACAATGTTTAACAACTTATACAGTACTTATAACACCAGTGTGTCACAAATATAAAATACAGCTCCTTGTCAGTGTCACAGTCTTGTTATGCATATGGGAAATAAAAAGTTTCAGAAAAAAAAACGTACTACTTTTGATTAGTATAGTAAACTTGTGACACATTGTATAAATGAAATAAAATAAAATACAGAGCCCTTTCTATTAGGACCCATTTGTTTAAATTATAAATAGCACGACTTGTAGTTTGTGCTTATGAGAGAGGAGCAATGAAAAAAGAAGAGTATGCCTGACATTTGCAACCCCTCCTTTCAGAATGAGAAATAAACAGAAAGGAAAAGGGTAGTCAAACAAAACGCACCCGGCAATGTTTAATCCGTCCTTCTCCCGGCACCTTTTGTGTGTACACATAATCAGGAGTCACTCCAGCAGCTGCAGTGCATTAGTTCCAGCAGTTTGACAGGTAGCCTTGTTGATCTGTCACTGGACTCGAAGCCCCAACGCCGCCAGCCCTTTCCCTCTGTCCTTCCTTCACAAGGATAGCCGGCAGGCAGGAGTGGTGCAAGGCAGAGTGAGCTGTCAGAGGAGTGGCAATGCCTCATGTGTTCAGTGGAGGAGTTAGCTCGGCTTTTTCCCCCTTCCCCCTCCCCTTGCGGTTCCTTATCTGCACAGAGGCACTCTGAGGGTAGGCAACAACACCATGCTGCGGGCTGACTAGGCTGAATCAGAGTCGAAGCTCGGCACAGTTCTTCGGAACTGAAAGAGGGAAAGAAATCCATTATCTCCCCTCCATTCACCCCTTCAAAGCTTCCAAGACAAATATCGGGTTGCGTTGTAAAAACCTGGTTGATATATAAGTTGCTTTGGAAACATGGCTCAACAAACAGCAAGCCCAGACACCTTGGCTGTACCTGAAGTGGATAATTCGCATTGTCAAAACGCATGGCTCAATGAGGATCTTGTGAAGACCTTGAGGGAAAACCTGTTGCAGCACGAAAAACCCAAGGCATCGAGAAAATCTTCCCCTGTTTCTCCTAAGGTATCACCAGTCATTTCTCCTAGAAATTCTCCAAGGCTTTTGCGCAGGATGCTTTTGAGTAGCAACATACCAAAACAGCGGCGGTTTACCGTGGCACATACCTGGTAAGAAATCAATTGTAAACTGCCTGTTTTGGAGTGTAGTTTTGAGTTTTTGCATGCAGAATTCCTAAGAGCTACAATTCAGCTTGCAAGAGAGAAGGGCAAGGCTATGTAGCTTTATAAGAAGCCAAAGCTATTAGGCATTCAGATCTACTTCTACTTTATGAAAGCTACTTTTGATATGGAATAGATGAAAATGAATGCGATTCCAGATAACAAACAGAGAAAGTAGGGTTGTTAAAATTACACTGACTGTTTCATTTCCTCCTCCTCCCACTAGTCTTTTTGGCTAGGTTCAACTTAAGTAACGATAACTAAAATAAAATATTTACCTGATTATTATTATTATCAATCTTAGAATGAAGTAGAGATCTCACTACCATGTCATTGGTATGTTAGTTGTGTACAAAGAACAGTACTTTGGATTTATAATATCTGATTAAGTATATTATTAGGTTTGCCTTTATCCCAAAAGTCGTTGCAAGGGAACAATGTATATATATCCTTGTATTTAAATGATTGCTGTGGGAGGGAAGAATGGAATAACCTGTTTTTGTTAATGGAAGAATTTATGGCATGTATTGTAATTACACAATTTGGTTGTGTTTGTATATGTACAATCAGAAGTTGCATTTTCTCTTGTTGTGCAGTGCTAGTACCCTCTCAGGTTGTTACAGTTCTCTTTAACAAACAATCTATTGCTTACAAGTACCTGTAAGAATACAGCGGTTCACTGGCTTTAGGAGTGATGGTCTCTTGACAGCTTTTGTTCTGCTTTTTGGTGAATGAGTTGTGTATTTGTATATATATTAGAATATTTTGTATTAATATTGATTCCATTGTTTTGATAAGACGAAGATGACGATTTTAGCCTACAGTAAGGGTTAAAAACTGCAGTGGGTTAGGGGGCATATTTTCTGATCTGGGACTTTCAAGGGGCCAGCCAGATTGCCCCAAATGCCAAAAACACATTGGGAAGTGATTAGAAGTTTACAACCCCCCCCCCCCCCTCTGGTTGTTTATCCATACAGGGAGACCTTGCATCCTATTTAAAAGTTGCATTTGTGCTCTGGAGGTTTCCAGGAAATGCAATTCGTGTGGGAATGGGGGCAGAAAAGGGTGATCTGGGGCATTTGGAAGGGTTAGGACACATGTGGCCATAGGGCTGCACTCTTGCAACCCCTGTCTAGAGAGTGTCTCACCATGTGTACATCAGGAACACATTGATACCTGAGACTGGGTGTCCAGGAAAGAAATTTAATTTGGATGGAGAGAGGAGAGTAATTGTAAAAGCTCAGAGTAAACAGGTACTTAAATGCATTGTATGAACTATAGCATCCTTTCCATACATTTAAATTTAGTTTTGTAAAACTGACTGGCAGTCAATAGGAAATCATGCATAACTTGGACAGCAAGCATGTAAGATTAGTTCTGTATTAAGGAAAGGAATAAGGAACAAGAGCCCTTGGCTCTTTTACTGCTATGAGTAGGAACCTGCAGCACAGTCCACATCCTGCCCATTAGTCACCAGGAAATATGTCTGAAACAAGTTAGAGGAGTGATCCAGCATGTACTTCAGGTGTCCACAGCACTATGAATCTTGCTCAATGAGCTTGAACCAGACATTTCTCAGCTGGGTCAGTCTTGCAAAGTAAGGATAAAGTCGGGAGGGGAATCATGTATTTCTCACTGAACTAATAAAAAGCAGGGAATAAATGTATAAATAAATAGGCTCACCTTAATTCGTTTTCCTCAATCAACCAAAGTTCATCTTTGGGCAAGGATGCCTCCTTCTTCTGTTGGGTTTCTTCTCTATTTTGCGCTATCCTTGGGATTACTTCTGGACTTTGCTTTACATCTCCGTAGGACTCAGTGCTAACTACATACATTCATAGCCACTGTAATGAATCCACATGAAATAACACTGTGTTGGTTATAGGTCTATGGCTGACTAAATGCATGAAGCCGGCATCCTTAAGTTCAACTGTTTTTTATATGTCAGCTCCTTCATGAAAAGCATAAGGTATATGCAGGTACAGAAATCCTTGATCTTGTTTGTGGTGTGAGGGGAGTGGCTATCAATATGCCTAGTAATTGTGTTGGTTTCCCCTTGATAGGAAAACATTAATTCTATTAAAACAAGAGGTTACTTGTTGTATATACTATACAGTAGATATATAGTGTGGATAGGAGAATTCTAGTTCTTATCCCCAATGTCTGAGATGAATTTCTTTTGTTATTAAGATCTTATTGATGTGTCAGAGTTGATTAGAGACAGGCAACACTTAACCTTAGAACTGCACATAACTCTCCTTTTGCAATGTCCCCAGCTCCCACCCCCCACCCAAACACACACCAAATTAGCCACCAAAATTGTCTAAGAAAGTATGCTGTAATGAAGTTTCCTTTAGCAATAGAAGGGAAAAAATTATACCATTTGGTTTTATAGGTCTGTATGATGTAGGAGGATGATCCAACCCTTCTCTCACCAGAGAGAGATGTTGCTCTTGTCTTGTATAATGGTAGCAGCTAGGGGCAAAGACAATGTAGTTCTCCCTTGGTTGTGCCTTTTTCCCATCGTATTCCCACCACAAAGTTTCTCAAGCATTATATAATATGAATGTGACCACCTAAATGATTCTTCACTTCTCCAACTCAACTGCTAAGATAGAAAAAGCTTCTTCTGAAAGGCCTTTTCCCACTGAATGGGTATTGTGACTCCATGTAATGGATATTGTGACTATGTGACTGCTTCTGCTATTAATTTTATTGATGACAAGTTCTCAAATCATTTGTTTTGCTAACTGTTGTTTTCCTTTGTTGAAAACGTCATTGAAATACATAATGAATTAACTCTCAATTTAGTCCCAATTTGCAGCCAGCTGAGTGCTCCTCCATGTTAAAAAATAGTCATCCTCTAAAGAAGGGAGACAAAATGTAATGAAGATGGATGTTTGAAAACTACACTTCTGAAAGTGAAGCAGATATAATAAAGAGAAGTGTTGATGCCACAAGCACTATCACATTCTAGGACATTTGAGAACTGATATGAAGCAAACCTAGAACAGAAGTCTATGTTTCCCTCTGAACACCTTGTCACTAGTAATAGCTTCGTAACAACATTTTGAGCTGGATATAGACATAAAGTCAGAATTAGTGGCATTTATGATACTGAAACAGCCTTAGTTCCTCGGATTGATGATGGATTCCAAGGGAAAAAACACTCTTATTGATCTTCCTGGATCTCTAAGCAGATTTTGACAGCCTTAACCATGGTATCTTGCTGAACTGGCTCTGTGAGATGAGAGTAGGAGGCACTCTTCCACAGTGGTTCTGCTCCTATCTATAGAACCAGTTCCAAAAAACAGCAATGAGAGATTCCTGTTCAGCCCCACAGCTATTAAGCTGTGGATGCCAAGCTCTGTCCTGTCCTCTGTGCTCTTCAGTATCTATATGAAGCTGCTTAAGTGATTGCATAAGGGTCTGGACTTGGATGTTATCAGTTTGCCCCATTTCTAATTATTAGAGTCAGTTGGGATATACAAATACTGTACCAGTGCCTAGATGTGTAATGGGCTGAATGAGGACTAATACACTGAAGCTGAATCCTGATGAGACAGAGGAAATGTGTCTTGATGGTTCTTAAAGTATAGGGACTGGATAAACAATGTGTCCCAGATAAATTTCACTTCCCTTGAATGAGGAAGTGCAAAGCTTGGACGTACTCTTAGTTCCATACCCATCACTGGAGACCCAAATGGACTTGAAGTGCTTCTTATCAGCTTCCACTGATGCATCACTATGGCCTTTTCTGGACAGAGATAATTTAGTAACAGTATGCAAAGGGAATCTTGTAGCACTTGAGAGACTGAGAGAACAAAGTTAGTAAACATAAGCTTTCATAGATTAGATCCCTTTGCATACTGATATTTCAGACTAACACCTCTGTGTCTTTGAATGCTAATTACAGTCGTTCATGCACAACGTGTTGCCGAAGGCTTTCATGGCTGGAGTCACTGGGTTGCTGTGAGTTTTCTGGGCTGTATGGCCATGTTCCAGCATCATTCTCTCCTGACGTTTCACCCACATCTATGACAGGCATCCTCAGGTTGTGATGTCAAACCTCACAACCTCTGAGGATGCTTGCCATAGATGTGGGCAAAACATCAGGAGAGAGTACTCCAAATTACTGTAATTTTGCAAACCTTGTTGCTTCCCCAAGTCTGTCCTGCATTAACAATGTCCCTTTGGGCTTCATATGGACCTATGGTCAGAAAATGAGTTCACAGTTTAGTCAACCACAAAGGTTTAGGATTTCTGCCCATTCCATTGTCCAGACAAGCTGCAGGTTATGTCACTTACGGTGTGGGTCATTGACTCCAATACAGAAGCTTCTCTTGTCTCACCCTGCACCCCAGTTTTTTCTTATACCTGCAATATAGTGTTAGGATCTGAGTGTTGTAATACATTTAGCTCCATAACATAGCAGTAGAAGTTGGCTGTCTTCCTCATTTTATACCAGAAATACTGTCTTATTGACTTACACTATTGGTCTATGCCTGGGGTCTGCAAACTAAGACCCACAGGCAGGGCCATAGCCAGAAAAAAATTCGGGGGATGGGACTTTGTTTTAGCAAATCATGAAGAATTGTTCCATAATGCAAAATAATTTTAAAATTAGGCTTCATCAATAAACTTCAGTGGACACTCAAGACAGAAAAACTTCAGTGGACAATCATGGGGATTTGGTTAACCAGTTAAAATTCATGAGTAAACCAGGGTGTTTTTAATCTGAAAATTTTCAGGGGGCTGAACCCCTACCCCCCCCCCCCCCTCGGCGCCCCGTACTAAACTTTAGACTTTGGGTCACCCTAAGTCTGAAGGCGCACAATAACAACAAGAATCCTAATTAAATTCACTATCTCATGAGACAAATGCAGGCCTACTCTTCTTGTTGAAATACTGGTAAGTTTATGTTGGTTAACATTGTTCTTCATTTTAAATATTGTTATTTCATGCAATGTGTATAGGAATTCATGTTTTTTCAAACTATAGTCCAGCTCCTCAACAATCTGTGAGATTGTGAACCAGCCCTTGGCTTAAAAGGTTTGAGGACCCTGGTCTATACTATCTAACAATCAGTTCACTGTTCTGGCCAAACAAAACCTGCTGAGGAATCTGATTAAAGAAGAGACATGTAATAGTATACCAATTCAAGCCTCTGGCATTTAAAATTTATGAAAATCATGTAGGTCTTTGTGGCCATTAACTCTGCCATTTCCCCAGATTTTTTTCTGGATTTCTTTTTAGCTCATTTGTATGGCTATCACTGTCAGACTGGAGAAAATGCATAATGACCCACTTAGTCATTACTAAAAAAAATCTTTCCCAGATGCAATGTATTCTATTTTGAGAGAGTGTTGCCAAAATGGTACATAATACTCCTGATGACAGCACCATTAAACGTTATATGGTTATTTTGATATTTACTGTGTTGATTTCTCTTTGTCATAACAACTTCTTCTGAATGCTGAAGATCTGTCATGGGGAATGATCAAAAATATATATCAAGATATTTCTGTGGCAGTAATAATTATTTCATTACCCTCCATCTTGCTTCTGTTAGGTGAATTTGATCTGGCCTTTTATTTTCTACTCCCTTTGTGCTCTTGGACTTAATAGCATTTTGTAATGTTTCTTTTCCATATCAGAGCTCTGTATGATGATCCACTGCTTCCATCAAATTGAGAATCTGGATAAATTTCATGTAATACAATTTTGGATGTGTTGTGAAACATTTTTTAATAAGACAATAGATTTTCTAAGCTAGACTGGGGTTTTCTGGTGAGATTTATTCAGAGGAATTTTGCTTCCTCTAAGCTGAGAAAGTGTGACTTGTCATCCAGTAAATTTTCATTGTTGAGCAGAGATTTCCACCCTGTTTCCCCAAAATCTGACACTCAAACCAATACACCACACTGACTCTCTTAAAATAGTAATGGTATCTATTATCTAATATTTATTCTTACAATAAGAATTGTTCATTTTTGTTGTGTGCCTTCAAGTAATTTCCAACTTATGGTGGCCCTAAGGCAACCCTATCATGGGATTTTCTGGGGCCAAGAGAGTGTGACTTCCCCAAGGTGGGTTTCCATAGCTTCATGGGTAACTATGGGCTCCAGAGTCAAAATCCAGTACTGGCCCTCAAGTATTGTGTACTCTTTCCCATCTGTTTGTTTGCTTTTAATCATGCTTATGCTCCCCTCCCTTTTGCTTTATGTTTTCATTTTATGTCACAGCTTTAAAGCATTAAGAAGTTTTGATGAGTTGTCTAAGTGACTAATTCAGATCTGAGTTAACATATGGGAAGCTTACTGGCATATAAAGTTTTCTATTGTTGGAAATCCCTCTGAATTCGTTAGATGACGCACAATAGCTTCAGTTTGGCACATGGTGGCTGCAGTTGTGACCTACAAAATGGGTTGTCGTGGTTAATGTCTTGTGAAATCTTCTTGAAAGTCTGGCTACACAACATGAGCTGGCTTACCAAAGCACATGCTGTTTTATTGCCATGTTTATCTTTATTTCAGGGAAGAATTAATTACTTTTATGTCCTAGCAGAGAAAGAAAATTCTATGGATCCTACTGTTTATCTAAACTGGCCTCAAAATTATTTTTTGTTGCAAGAAGGACAAGGGCTCAGTTAGGGGAAATTAGAATCATTTTGTTGTCTGTTGTTTCGTTCATGAATGTCTACATTTGCCTTTGTATAAGTCACTTTACATGTTGTCTTATTAGAAGTTCTCGTTATTTTGCTGACTGCTCTTTGATGGTGATAAATAGAGATTAAGTATTGTCTAATTTATAAATACCCTCAAACATTTGCCATTCTTTAGTTCTTACTGAAATTGATCCTAGATTTGAGTAACAATGTGATTGAGAACCTAATTGCGCAAGATGCTAGATGATTAGGACAACAGTTGTCACATCAGCACAATACTTAAGCCTGTGACACTGAGCGGCTGGCATGAGATGATACAGTAAAAACATTATACATTCTTAACTGATTTGTTTTGTCACAATCCCTATATATTCATTGGTGTAGGGAATTCATAGAGATACTAAATACTCCTAATACTGATTTACTGGGTAGCTGCTGCTGCAAGCAACAAAGATCTGTTATCCTGTTGATCAGGATGCAAAAGACTGATATTTCTATCCATTCCCATGAATGATGCCCAGTGCAATATGTAATGACCCATAGATTTGTTTTGGGTCATTTTGCTGAGAGGGGAGAGCACCAGTGGAACATCAGGGAGCCAGCCATCACAAGCTGCCTTTCCTCTACCCAGACATTCAAAAAGGTTGGAAACGACATGATAGCAAAGATAATAGAGATGATTGGTGGTTCTTTTAGGCTCCCCTAGGACAAGCTAAGCTCCTTCTTTTTGCTTATCTGCTCAGAGAAGAGGATGGCTCCTTTTTTGATCTGAGTCAAGGTACATTACGCACACTGATTGGTGGGTAATTCATCCCAAGTATTGGGGGCTGATTTTTTGCCTAAAGTTTCTAAGCTTATACATAGGTACATAGGATATTTATATCCATATAGTGCATCTAGAATATCTGCTTGGATTTATAATACCTTCTCATTTTCACTAGAATTAGCCCAGCTGTTTCAGGCACTTATCCCCAGAATATTCCCATGTTTTCTTTTCACTTCTGTGTATGTGTGGACCTCTGTGCTTCCAGCTTCCTAAAATCATTTGTAGAATAGAACCAATGGCAGTCTCAAGCAAGAAGGGTTTGCAATGACAGAACCCAGTTTTAGAACCTCGTGTGATAACATCCTAAGATGGTGGTTCTCAACCCAGAGTCCCCAGCCTGTTTACCAGCTGTAAGATTTTTTTTAGAGCTGAAGGCCAAAAACATCTAGGAACCCCAGGTTAAGAACCACTGTCCTAAGAGAAGCATTATTCTTAGGCCACCAGCCTAAGGGCTGCCTAGTGTCACCTGCCCAACTCCCATTTCTACCCTGTCACCAATTCTGTTGAGTTTAAAGAAAAGATTCACTCTGAATGCTGAGCATGAGTGGTTCCTCCACTGTATGAACCTATGTGCTAAGTATTGCCATCATAATTAGACAGGCACTCAACACCTCACTATTTCTGCAGAATAAAGCTCAGGAGATCCATTGATTGTACTTCTTGCCCTTTGACATTAAGCTGTGCCCCTTGAGTATTGTTTCCCATACAATCTTAACTGATCAGCTGGTCCATGGAGAAACATGGGCAGACCACATTGTCTTGAAAGGAATCCTCGTAAGCAGCTGCAGGTTCCAAATAAAACCAAGGCTACAGATCTGTGGTCGAACTACAGTAGAGTCTCACTTACCCAACATAAATGGGCCGGCAGAATGTTGGATAAGCGAAAATGTTGGATAATAAGGAGGGATCAAGGAAAAGCCTATTAAACACCAAATTACGTTATGATTTTACAAATTAAGCACTAAAACATCATGTTTTACAACAAATGGACAGAAAAAGCAGTTCAATACACGGTAAAGTTATGTAGTATTTACGAATTTAGCACCAAACGATTGCAATGTATTGAAAATATTGGCTACAAAAACATTGGCTACTAACAAATTGACTACAAATAAAGATACAATTGAATAAAATGAATTTACAATAACAACATTGTTGAAAGTTAAATCCATAAAAAGTTCAGTCCTTGTTGCCTAGAGACACAGCTGTGAATCCAGGTGGGAGACAGACTGTGTTGGATAATCCAGAACAATGGATAAGCGAAGGCTGGATATGCGAGACTCTACTGTATATCTGAATTTTGTCTTATGAGGCATGAAACATCACTATAAATTTCTCTTGTTATATTTAAGACCCCGATTATACCCTGAATATGTAAAGTGTCATTCTGCTGCTAGACATGACTTTCATGTTTTATATTAAACTTGAGTTTAATCTTCCATGCAGCATGGAATATATAGTTGCATTGACATACTTGAGTTAATCTGATATTTGCTTTGGGATTCTACAAACTTGTTTACAGATTCTGTCCAACAAATACACAGTTAAAAATTGAGTTTTTGGTGTGTGTGTGGGGGAGGGGGAGGGGAGGAGGATTAATCAACAAGATCATAATTTGATTTGACAGTGACCCGAAACTGTACACCTCCTTCATGGATTAAGTATGCTAATGTATAATAAAATATTACTTGCAAAATATTACTAGTTAGTAGGGGTATAGGGAGCCTGGGTTTTATACATTTCAAGTCTTTGTTCTCTGGTCACAAAAATATATTCTACTGCCCTGCAAGGTTCCATATCTGAAGATCAGCTCAACTCCTGGCAGCAGACAGGTAGCGAATTTTGCCCCTATTTCAGCTCTGGCTAGTGGCTAGACATAGACAAGTAAGCCTGAACTCCTGGCAGTCATTACTCTTCCATCTGACAATCATTGCTTTTTCCAGAATTTGAGGGTTTGTCCAAATTGACAAGTAGGGCTGATCATCAGTTACCTTTAATGTCCCTTTGGGCTACTAGTTAACTATATCTATACGTAGAAATAAAACACATTGTATACTCTTCCTTTTTCTTCTGTTGAATAGGATCACCTCTACTCTGCATGCAACAAGAGGATCTTCTGGCATCTTAAATTGAATGATTCCTTCTCCCATCCCTTTTTTCTCTTTCCACCACCTCTCACGCCCCAAACCCAAAGGTTTTGCAAAAAAATACTTTCTCCATCTTCTTTTCCTCTCTCATCCACTCTTTTTGGACAAATGTAGGTATGTGCAGATCCAACTTATAGCATATAGGGAAGGGGTGAAGGAAGTGAAAAGGAGAAGGCTGACAGACTGGAAAGTAAGGGTTATATATTTTTTAAAATACTCTGCTGGTATCAATAAAAGAACACAAATAAGTAGGAGGCAAAATCTGAAATGTCCAGGAATTTCCAATATATCTCCTGAATCTTAGAAATAAAATTACAGGAATAAAAAGTAAAAGTGTTTTAAAGGAGAGCACATACTTAATTATATTAATTACATTTGAAAAATTGGGGAAATTATTTTACATATATAATGGCAGCTAATTAGTTTTGTAAATCTTAGACCTATGATTAGTTTTTAAAAGTATCTTTTCAATTTCTGATCTGTCCTTACATTGGAATAGATATGCATAGAATTGTAGCCAAAGATAGATTTCTTTATGGAAGTTCAGGCTCCGCTAAGTGTGAATAATCCAGCTCCTAACCATCTAAGCACCAGACTAAGCAACACTGATAAGTCTTTCCAATGGCAAATAATTTGTGTGAAGCAAATATGATCAAGAAAAGACAGGTTTGGATTTCTGGCCACAGGACCTCTAATCAATGTACTGAATATAGCAGGTAAATCTAAATTAAGGACTTATTTTGGGAAACATGTGGAAGATTATGGAGTGCATATAAGTGCTGGCGCCTACACACTCACAGTGGTGTTATTGTATGCATGTATGCATACATGTGAGGACAATTTCGTCCCTAGGTTTTCTATTTTGGATTATACACAATAGGTTTGCTGCTGAGAACTCAAGAAAAGGGCATTCAGCTAAATGTGTTATTTCAATTTCTAGTATCAGCCCACATCCCTACCCATTGTAAATGCTCTTGCATTTACACAAGATGATAAGTGCCTCCAAACAAAAAAGTTGCTATTAGAGTGTGACATTTCATACATAGGAATGCAACCAGCTTAGTGGAATTTATCAAATAAGCTGCAACCTAAAGGCATTTGCTTGTTCTGCCATATGCTCTATAGGTATTCTTAACTTTCACTTACATATAAAGATATGCTGATTATAATTCACATTAAAATAAAATAGTTTTCAATGAATTTTTACCAGTAAAAAAAAAACCCTTCCAAGAGTCATGTAGCATCTTAAAGACTAAATCAATTTAATTGGCATAGCCTTTAGGTGACTTCAGACCACTTTGTCAGATGTTTTTATTCCCACTATCACAGTATCTGATCCTCAGATTATTTCATAGTAAATCTAGTTTCCAGTTATGCTTTCAGAATGCTGTAAAAAGGATGGAAGTTTTTAGCAGTTACAACACTGTTGAGTCAATATGTTTAACAGCCAGAAAATCATAGTCAACCTGGATTGGCAGAGAGGAGCTAGCTTGAAACGCCCAGTGGAATGGAAACTCAATCTGTGGGTATGTGGCATCTTTGGGCAGACGCCAGAGTTCCAACTCATCAAGGCACTTACTCTTATCGGAGTTTGGAAGTAATTAGTTCCACATATTGTAGCTAGGTGTAATGAGCTAAAATTTTGATTGTGTGTGTGTGTGGGGGGGGGGGGAGGTGAAACAAAGTTGTATTTCAGATGTGAGGGATCTTAGAGTCTAAATCAGATAATGTAGTTGTTAGCATAAGCTTTTTTAGGCAAGCTGTGTACTTGCATCTGAGGGTGCAGGCACAGCCTTATTATTAAAGTCTCTCTGTGTGTGTATGCGTGCAGGGGATCAACTCCATGATGGCTGCATGATGGTCAGCCAAGACCACTTAAAACAGCCTAGAACATCATTTTAAAAGGCTGCGGATTGCTCCAGTTTTTTCTGTGAATCCAGAGCAAACTGCGGCTTTGGGCCATTTAAGTAGACAGATTCAGAGATGGAAATGGCAGCAAATGTTTACATGGCTATCCCACATTCCCTCGGCTAAGGTGGTCCAGGGACACAGGATGCACTCACCATCCCCCTCCTGTTCTTTTTATAGTGGCAGCCAACAGACGCAACATGACTAGCATCCATCACTCATTGCCTGGAGTTGCATTGGCAAGGGCCCAAGGCCAAATAGAGTTACAAGCTTGGTAGATGCAGGGGATGCTGTGGATGTAGCATATATTGATTTCAGTACGTCATTCAACAAGGTCTCCCATGATCTTATTGCAAACAAACTAGTAAAATGTGGGCTAGACAATACTACTGTAGGTGGATTTGTAATTGATTCAGTGACTGAACCCAAAGGGTGCTCACAAAATGTTCCTCTTCATCCTGAAAGGAAGTGACTAGTGGGTTGCTGCAGGGTTCTGTCCTAGGCCCGATGTTGTTTAACATCTTTACTAATTACTTGGATAAAGGTTTAGAGGACATGCTTATCAAGTTTGTAGATGACACAAAATTGCTAATTCTCCAGAAGACAGGATCAGAATTCAAAATGACCTTAACAGATTAGAGAGCTGAGCTAAAAATAACAAAATGAATTTCAACAAGGAGAAATGTAGGATACTACACTTTGGCAGAAAAAATAAAATGCACAGAAACAGGATGAGTGACCCCAGGCTCAACAACAGCACACATGAAAAAGATCAAGGAAAGGGACAGCTGAGAACTCCATAATTACTCCTTCCCACATGGAATGGCTGTTGCTGGCAGATTGATTCCACATGGCATGTGTGAGTATTTACATCTAATTCCTTCTCTAGTAGCTACTGACGTATTTATTGGTAGAGATTTGAAGGATGGTAATAAATTTTTAATTATTAAAACAGAGTTTGAAATATTTGCTTTTTTTGGGGGGGGATTACAGTTTCCAGAATTAACCCCTGCCAGCATAATCCTTATTCTTCTTTCTTTGTCCTTGTTGCAAAAAATCCCCCCCCCCTAACTTTCATGGATTTCATGGTGAAAAAGCAGTAGGGAAGTAATCATCATCATTCTTTTGTTTGATATAAAATTTATCTCTAGGAATCTCTATGTACTCCGGTGTGACCCTATGGTCCGCTTCTTTCCGAGGCTGACCATAGAGTCATGGTGGAGGATCTAGACCAGTGGTTCCCAACCTGGGGTCCCCAGATGTTTTTGATCTTCAACTCCCAGAAATCCTAACTGCTGGTAAACTGGATGGAATATCTGGGAGTTGTAGGCCAAAAACATTTGGGGACCCCAGGTTGAGAACCATTAATCTAGAGATTCCTAGGCCCCCTTCTGCGCTGTCCTTATATCCCAAGATTTGATCCCAGGTTATCTGCTTTGAACTGGGTTATATGAGTCTCCACTGCCATATAATCTGGGTAAAGGTAAAGGTTTCCCCTGACGTTAAGTCCAGTCATGTCTGACTCTGGGGGTTGGTGCTCATCTCTATTTCTAAGCCGAAGAGCCGGCATTGTCCGTAGACACCTCCAAGGTCATGTGGCCGGCATGACTGCATGGAGTGCTGTTACCTTCCCGCCGGAGCGGTACCTATTGATCTACTCACATTGGCATGTTTTCAAACTGCTGGTTGGCAGAAGCTGGAGCTAACAGCGGGCGCTCACTCCGCTCTCTGGGTTTGAACCTGGGACCTCTCGGTCTTGCAAGTTTAGCAGCTCAGTGCTTTAACACACTGAGCCACCGGAGGCTCCTGGGATATACCGATAATCTGGGATCAGATCCTGGGATATAAGGACAGTGTAGAAGCAATCGTAGAGAGATATTCTCTCAGGTTAAAAAAATCCCTTTTCTTTGTGTTTTTTCCACTTTTACGAAGTTTCTATACTCCTAATCCCAGCCAATGTGGAGTACTGATATTTAATTACTAGAAATGTTTACAAGAATCCTCTGGGAGGACTTTCACCTTGTTATGCTTTGTAAAGTCTGGAGTTTGGGACTTCAATTGTGTGCTCCCTTACTCAATATGTTTTCCATGTTGAATTCAAAGGAAAATCTTTGTGAGTATATTTTTAGATATAGTGTTCATCTGGACAGGCAGGCTGTGAGCAACTCACATTTTTCAAAAAAGGTATAGGCTCTATGAAAGCAGTTACCCATTTGCCAATTACAAAGTGACAAAAAAGGAAACCAGTCCTTTATGTTATCTTAATCATATGCTAGAGTCTCCAAAGGCAGGGAATGGAAAAGAAATAATCAACTAATTTACTTCTTTTCCCTTTCTCCAATGAGCACAGCAAACTTATTTCTCCTTCTACATTATTTACATCTCTGATTTCTTTTATGAATGAAAAAATAATAAATTGCTTAGATGTTCTTTAGGCTTCAAAATTGGTTTTACATTTCTCAAAGCCTCTGAGAATGATTTTCATTTAAATTAAGCAGACTGCCAGATTTAAAGCATTTTCAGTACAAGAGATATTACCCTAGAATTAGCTAGACCAGGCATGGGAAATGTCTGGCAAATATACACTTCATATGGGCAATAGGAATGGTCTCCTATATTCATTTGAACTGAATTCCAGTATGTACACAAAGCTTGGTAGGCAGCCAGTAGTTAGTCAGATGTTATTGGACTGCAAGTCCTGTTATCTCTTTAACTAGTGTCAAACTGACCAGGGCCGATGGGAGGTACAATAATATAACATTATTTGGGCCACATGTTACCCACTATCATGCATGCTGTTTGCATGTATTCATACTAAGCTGTACCTTGTATTGTTGGGAATAGTTACATAGGTCAACCATGTAACAGCTTCTCTCTTGGAATTTTTCCATAGGGTGACCATAAGCTAAAACCAACTTGGTGGTACATAACAACATACTTTGTTCCTCAGCACAGCCATCAGAAACAAGTTCTCTTCTCTTCCATTTCATTTTGCCAACTGTAGATGACATGGTGAAACAATGGGGGCATTTGAGTTTGAAACTAATGATACACCAAGAAGTGTGACATTACCTGACATGTTTTCAGCTTCTGGGGTGATTTTTATGATAGGTTTGTAACATTACATTTTGAATTTCACTAGCGAAATACAATGAAGCATGATGTACACGGATGGGTGTGTGTGACTTCATATCACCTGCCAACTTATGGGGCACCCTCACATTTCATAGGGGTTTCTTACACAAGGTGCACTCAGAGAAAGTATCTCTCTGAAATATAGCCCACAGCACCTGGTATTCATTGGCAGTCTCCCATCCAAATACTAACCAGGGCTGATCTTGCTTTACCTTCCAAGAGGAGACAGGATCTGGTGATTATCTAGGATAGCCCCTTTTATTTGGATAGCAGGTGGACTATGATCCTCTGCTAGCTGCTCCTCCAGTAGGTATGTAAGTCTTCACAAATTTTCTTAAAAGAATCAAGGAGTAATTGAACCATTTTCTTCCTTCCTGAAGAAGATCCACAATCTTTCTTAGATATTTGATGGCTTAAATTCACCATTGCTTTTACACATGGAGCTAATAAATGTTATCAAACATTTCTTCTTTCATTTCTCCTTTTGCTAATCTTAATTCGTAGGTTAACTTTTCTATTAGGGCTATCACTCATATCCTGTCTAACCAATTCTTTACTGATAAATTCTCTAGCTTTTTCCAGGTTTTGACTAATTCAAGTATTGTGGCCACAAGTTTTCATTATGCTGGCCCAACCCCAATGTGCTCACAACTGAAGTGGGGCTGGCATAATTAAGATGGCATTCTTTAGTCCAGGAACAGAGCTTTGCTCAGTGCTACCATAGCACCATTACTTAGTCTGCCTGGCAATAAGAGTAACCAGAGAGCAGTGATTCAGTTGGGACAGGCCTTCATGTCTAGGGACTTTATTACATTAGGAAATACTCCATTTCTGAGACTGTTTGAGAATGATTTCAAATGAGTCCCATCACATGACATTTGCTCCAGTCCATCAGTATTCCATCGGAATCCATCTGCAAAGCATTGCAGAAACGAATTATTTGCAGACGGAATTCTAATAGTGTTTTTTTGAAATACAGTAGAGTCTCACTTACCCAACATAAACAGGCCGGCAGAATGTTGGATAAGCAAATATGTTGGATAATAAGGAGGGATTAAGGAAAAGCCTATTAAACATCAAATTAGGTTATGATTTTACAAATTAAGCACCAAAACATCATGTTATACAACAAATTTGACAGAAAAAGTAGTTCAATACGCAGTAATGCTATGTAGTAATTACTGTATTTACGAATTTAGCACCAAAATATGTATTGAAAACATTGACTACAAAAATGCGTTGGATAATCCAGAACGTTGGATAAGCGAGTGTTGGATAAGTGAGACTCTACTGTACTATGGATTCTTCCATTGCTGGAGCACTGTTTTTTGTGTGTGATAGGAAAATCTGTATGCATCTCATCAGTAACTATACGACTTGTCATCCATGGGCAAAATCTCATGACCACAGACTTTTCATGATGGAAATGTCTATTTTGGACATCGAAGGGGAAAGGTCTCCAGGATTACAGAAATTGCTAATTGCTGTTTTACCTCATTATCTTTTAAATATGTTTTTACCAAAAGCTGTGGAAGTTCTTCCCTCCATTGCATTTGAATGTGTAACAGAATATTAATATTTAAAATAACTTGACTTAGTAGTAGTTTAGGACTTCAAGGCAACATCACTGCACCATCTTAGAAAAAACTTTTGTAGAGGGTCATAGAGTGATGAAGGAGGTGTTTTGAATGGATTGGAGAGAGTCAGCCTTCATTGGTGTAATGCAGTGTTTCCCAAAGTGGGCATTACTGCCCCCTTGTGGGCGCTGCAGCAATCTAGGGGAGCGGTGATGGCCACAGGTACATATATCTTTCTGTTGCTATTAAAATTTTAAAAAATTAATTTCCAGGGCACTGAGTAATATTTTTTTCTGGAAAGGGGGCGGTAGGCCAAATAAGTTTGGGAACCACTGGAAGCACAGTATTTTCAAAACATAAGAATCATAAAAATCAGATTTGGTGAGGGGAGTATGCATCCCGTCTCAATACAGTATGCATCCAGTCCTAAAAATATATGGGATGTATTCTGATATAAATGGATTATATCTCAATGTGATAAGGTCCTAGACTCATCAGCAGTATTTTAACACTGCTTGGCTCATTCCTGATCTAAAGCATGTTGGGAGGAACATTGACATTATGGTGGCACTACCAGGAAATTCATGCTCATGCACCTAGGGTTCCAATAGTTGCCAAAACTTGGGAAACTCACTTTTTGTACTACATTTCCCATAATCACTCAACTAGTATGGCAAGTGAGTAGCTGAGGGATTCTGGGACATGTTGCCCAAAACTTTCTCAAGCTCTGATTGAGGCCTTCTAGTAAACACACAGTTTCACGACTGAATGGGTTCATGGTATTTACTTGGCTAGCTATACATTTAAGGAGCTGAATTAAGATATCTATTCATTTGCAACATTGCCTATCAAATAAAATTGAAATGCTTGACACAATTTTGGAAAATACTGTTACAACCACTGAGAAGTTGTCCTAAACAATTTAGTTATTATTATTTTTTTGCATTTCTCTTCCTGATTCTCAATATGCCTGAAATCCCTTCCTGTGGTATTGTGTAAGGTTTCAGCTTTTCCTTTTTTGAATTTGACATAATGCTTCCCTTCTTTTGTTTCCCTCAACATCAACATTTGGATTACATTTGGAGCAGGGCCCATTTTGTGGGTGAAAGAGTCACACAGTAAAGTGCAAAGTACACTGCTAGTAATGAAATGACAGCACACGTGTTTAGAAATAAAACCCAGCTGCAATCTAGTCAGTGGAATTTTGTTTCTTCTTGGTAGTGAATTCATTTGGCTTTATGTCAAGTTGTTCTATTTGTTTAAGTCCTTCTTTCCCCCATTT
This sequence comes from Anolis carolinensis, assembly GCF_035594765.1. Taxonomy (NCBI): domain Eukaryota; kingdom Metazoa; phylum Chordata; class Lepidosauria; order Squamata; family Anolidae; genus Anolis; species Anolis carolinensis. The sequence goes on from NC_085842.1 coordinate 294,975,949, forward strand.
TTGACATCTTGGTCAACACTCCCCTTTCCTACACATTTTGTTGATCAGCATTGGACAGATGGTACAGAATGCTACATGTTATTTATAATATTTTAATAAAAATATGAGATTTTACATTCCAAAATAATAAGATGAATAAGCATAATGTTGTTCATTAATGGCATAACAAGTAACAGTTTCAAGCCACTTAAAAGGTTATTTTAAATGACATTTTGACAAGACTCTCAACCTTTTCAGGCTCAGTTTTGTTTTTAAATTAACATAAAGTGCAATGCAATGAATTCGTTTATATACATTGCAGCAAATTGCACCAAATTACTTGTTAAACACTGCAACATGTTGTGGGGATGAATTTTCAAAATCCCTGGCCATAATTAGGGTTGCCAAGTGAAATCAGAATAAGAGATTCTGTCTTTTTAATGGTGTAATAGAACCAAACATTTCAGCAGGTGCTGATTGTCATTGGAAGGCAGATTTGGTTGGCATTCATGGACCAGTGATATCAAGCCTAGATTTAAGTCCAGGAACCCATTAGTACATCTGACTAGATCCTTTCGGAGTCCCTTGGTTTGAGATGTCCTGTAAAAGGCCTACTTTGGCCAGAGGTAGTTGCAAATGCACATGAGAATAGATCCATGTACATGGCAAAAGCCACTCTTTTTCCCAAAGGACTTTGTCTTGTCACAACTACATTGTTTAAACAAATTGAAATGTATCGTTATTGGAATGATCATCTTCACATCCCAGTGCAATTGTGTTATGCTGGCACTTTGTTGATGTGAATTCCTGCAATCAGGCTTCTGCATAACCTCACTTACTATGTGTATTTCCCAACCTGTGCTTGTGTGCTGCTGTTGCTGCTGATTATTTCTCTATTTGGTCCCAACTGTGCAATTGCAAGGAAGAGTGGTGGAACGGTTAATTGATGGGTTTTCCCCATCAATGAAAAGACACCATCCTGTCATGTTTTAAGCTTAGTTCAACTATGGGAGAGCTATGATACCATTTCTTAAGTCTAAGTCAAAGGTGCTTTTATCCTGCCTTAATTTATTATTTATTAATTTACTTCACTTGTATACCGCTTTTCTCACCCCGGATGGGGGACTCAAAGCAGTTTCCAAACATATTATGGCAAAATTAATGCCTACACAACAATAATAAAATGCAACTATCGATTGCCTCATAAAAACACAGTAACATTAACATTAAAGCATAGAGTTAAAATATTAATTTAAACATTAAAAGCACACAATCCAAAAATCAAAGTCCACTTTATAGCCTCGATAAAATTCTGAGTAATTTTGTCGCTGTGTGTCTTCACATTGTTTCCAACTTATGGTGACTCTACCACTGGGTTTTCTTGGCAAGACTTGTTCAGAGGGCTTTTTTTCATTTTCTTCCTGAGCCTGAGAGAGTATGACCCGCTCATGGTCAACCAGTGGGGTCCATGGCTGAGCAGGGATGCTAAACATACATGTTTAGTAGGCTTGGTTCCTATAACAGTATGTGAAATAATGGTTTTGCCAGAATGAATTGCAGTGAGCTTGCTACCTGCATTTTCATCTCTTGTTTTGGTACTGCTAAAATCCTCTATCCCACCAGATCATCCATGAATCAGAATTTGTCTTTTTTCCTGAGAAAAGTTCAATACCCTTAAAAAAGAGAAGACCATTGGATAGAAAACTTTAAAATTGAACACACAGCCATTTATTTAGGATTTATTATTTATTCCCTAAGATTCCCAAATGGATTTGTGTAAAGAGCCCTACCCAAATTATGACATTAGTACTGAGTGAACTGTCACTTTCAGAGATAGACTTTTTCTTCTCTCATTCAAATTCTTGCCCATGTTTTGAACAACAAACCTTTGTCAAACCTTGAATAGGAAGTTACACTGAAGTGTCTTCTTACTGGTGCTATATTTATACAGGTTATTGCTAAAGCCACACTGTGCAAACATGAAGTGGATAGTCAGATTACTTGCTGGTGGAAAATTGGAACAATTTAAATAGAGGTTTAATTGGAGGAGGATTTGTTAAGAGGATTATCTCAACCAATGTGTTGTGGCTTGTTCATTTTCATTTTTAACAAATGTATTTGTTAGCCTTTGGTTTCTTCTTCTTTTGTCCTTATAATAATTCCATGTATATTTATATGACATGTGCAATAAATTTTGCTTATCCTTTCAGTTCCAGGTGGAGATCTCCTCCCAACTACACCACAAACTGTTTAGATTCAGTTTTAATCCTGTTGAATAACCTATACTGTTATTATAAATTTGTGGGGTTTAGCCTACTTTAATATTTGTACTTCCACTTTTATTTTATTTTTTGTAAACCTCTTTGAGAATATGATGAAGGATTATATAAAGATAGTTCTGAATGAATTAATAACAAGAATAAGCTTTCCATGAGAAATAGTCTTCTGTTGAACAAGAATTCACGTGCCTTGTGTTGTGAAGCTAAGCAGCTTTCCCTGTCAGAGATTAAAATGAGTAAAGGTGAGATTGTAAAAGTTCTCACCTTGAATCCAAGGCCCTTTCCACACAGCTGAATAAAATCCCACATTTTCTGCTTTGAACTGGAATATATGGCAGTGTGAACTCAGATTACCCAATTCAAAGTAGATATTGCGGGATTTTCTGCCTTGATATTTTAGATTATATGGCTCTGGGGAAGGGCCCCAATGTACAAACTCAAATTTTCTCCCACCCTTTCTCCATTTGAGTGATACACCTGATCCCTATTACCTTTCTGAAACATTTTGCAAAGCACCTTACAAAGGTGTTAAAGACATAAAATAAAAATGGATTAAATCACTATAAAACCAACAAAAATCCAGGAGCAGGGGACAAGATTACAATTTTGTAATCTATAAGTAAAAACAAATAAAGGAGCACAAACAGAGCACTTTAAGATTCTGAACAAATGTGCCAGGAAAACAAAAATGTCTTCATGTGTCATCATAAAGAGAAAGTGTAATTGTGTTCAACATACAAAAGACAGGAAGATAGATTCCACTTCAGTGAGTGTCAGTTCACATTTAACAGAAAAAGAGATGAGCTAGAATAAGAGCCTCATCAGAACATTTTAGGGCAGCTTTTCTCAACTCAGTGTCCTGTATGTGTTTTGAACTAAAACTTTCATAATCCTGATCAACTCTATTAACATGTCTTCTAAGCAATGCTGGAAGTTTCCTAATGTGGGCTGGGGGGAGGAACCAAAACTGCCTTCCACATGTGCTGCTTTTCTGTCTTCTCCTTCTTTACCCCCTTTGTGTGATGATTCTTCTAGCTCCTGAGTTCCAGTAGGAAGGGGAAAAAAACTAAAATGAAGTCATCAGACTTGAGGGAAGGATCATCAGGTGTTATATAGCTGCCAAAGTGCAGCACACTGGGTGTGCGAGATTAAAATAAGGATAACAATTCTGGATGGTCATTGTAAGGTAAAAAATATCTCTTTATGGTGGCTTTATTTCAGGAAAGCTATAAAAAATAAGCAAGGAAAGAAGTATTTAAACCTCTTTACAGGGAACATTAAAGCTGACTTCTGGCATAGAAGTAGCTATCATGGAAAGAAGTCCCTGTTTGGAACAGGTTAACAAGTGTTCTACAGAGGAACTATTTGCAAGCTACCTAATAAATAAGTGGCTACTTCAAAAGGTAAAAAGGGAGATAGTTTTCTAAACCAACTGTCTATTTATTTGTCTGTTGCCTTCCTAATTATCCATAACATCATGTGTTTATACATTTTACCTCTTCACAATATCAGATGGAAAAACATGAGAAGGATCATCAAGGAGACCTGAGAGTAACTTTGGCAGAATGGTCACTCACAGAATCTAGTGTACTTGCAAATCTGAGCTGGTAGATTTGGCTAGTAGAGGTGTGCAAAAATGGCTGAAATCCAGTTAGTAATTAATTTTGGAGATTCGGATGGCCCCTGCTTCATTTTGTTCCAATTAGTAATCTGATTCTCCGAAGCTTTGTAATTGCTTCGTTAAGATTTGTTCAATTAGTGGCAATGCGAAAAATTAGAGGCTTGTTCCCCTACCATGTTTATAGCTAATAGGATGAAACTTGGTGCACTTGTAGCCAACATTTATGACTTCAAACCTTCCAAGTTTCAGAAAGTTTCTGTCATCCACTGATTTTTAGGAATGCTTTAAAGATTTCACAAATAATTTTTATTAAAAAACAAAACAAAAGGTATCCCCTTGAATTTCTGCACAATGAGACAACACAAGCAGGGCATGAGTCCTGTAAAGTTTTAGAAAGATTAGTTCATCTACTGAGGTTTGGGATTTTTGAAAAGTTTTTCCAATTAAAAAAACATTTAAAAGAAACTATAAGAGGTATCCCCTTAAATTGTGGCACATTGAGATGACGTGAGCAGGGCAGCAATCCTGTCTATCCACTTATAGATAGAACAGTCTATCCACTTATTTTTAAGATTATTTTCAAAGTAAGCACATGTAATTAACCTACACTGGGGCTTTAACACAGGCAGCCCTGTTCATCTGGTGTAAGCAGAATTCTGGGGAACATAGTTTTGGGTGGGGCCTTTTGAATACTCTGCTAGGGAGGTCCTCGCCTTCCCAAATTACATTTTTCAGAATTCTGCTCAAGCCAGAAGAACGGGGCTGCAGTTTTAAGAGAACTGAGGGAAAAATAATGGCTGTAAGTTTGGGGAGGGAGTGGGAATTTGGAAAACATAAGTTTGGGGTGAGACACGCAAACGCTGAGGGGGACTGATAGTGAGAAGGAAGGAGCTACTAGGCCTCCTTTCCACCCTCCTTCCTCCTCCTTCCCAGCAACCATCATTTCCCCTCACAGCCCCATCCATTCCTGCTCATTGCTTCAGTCATTCTGATTTTTACCTCCGAGGGAAAGCCTCAGCTCTGGGAGAAATCACCAACAGAGGAGGAGGAAACAGTGGTGAGGCCCTCTGCTCCCTTCAGGAAGTGGGAGCCACTGCCAACAGTGCCAGGCTAGCTCCAAAACAACAAATCTTTACAAATCTCTCCAAAAGTTTTGGAGGGTCCCTTTCTGATTAGTAATTTGGAGATTCATATTAAATAATCATACAAATCTCCAAATTACAAAACAAAGGTTCAAAGCTTTTCAAACCTCTACTGACTAGGTGTTACCTTTCCCTCTGCTTTATTGCTGGGGATAAGTCAAGAGGTTCCATGGCCTCTTTTATGGTAAGACTGGGACTTTCTCTCATGGGCTAGACAAAAACAGATTAAACTATAATTTGCATGGAAGGTGAACATATCTTCTATTGCATCTGAAAACAGAAGGCTAACTTGTTTGCAGGCCAGGCAATATGACATATAGAACTCTGTCTTCCAATACCTCATGGCCAATCCTGCCGGCCTCCAGCATTTTCCATAAAATCCTCTTGATGTTGGAAGTTAAGTAGGGTTATCCCTGATTAATTCTTGGATGGGAAATCACCAATGAATACCCAAAGCTGTTGGCTACATTTCAGCGGAAGGGACTGCTAAACCCACCTCTGAGTACTCCTTGCCTAAGAAACTCATGATCTCACTATAAGTCAACAGGTGAAGAAACATATACCTTTATTGTTAGGCCAATATATGTTTATACTATTGTTTTACTGTAAGATGATGCTTACTGTTTTCCCCACTTCATTCTCAAAAAGCTCAACAAGTTAGCTTAACTGATAATAATTGGCCCAATGTCAGCCAGAAAGTTTCATGGTTCATTTGGGAATAGGAAGCCAGATATCCCTAATCCGGATCAGATGCTAATTGACATGATGTGCCCCTCCATGGTTGTGTGAGAGGGATAGAACTTCCATTTACAAAGCAATAAATTTCCTTCGTTATTTATTACATTTGCACCTAAACCTATAATAAATGAAATGAAATTCTGGAGTATAGAAAGTCATCTTTTGTCTTGTTTGTTTAAGTTTTAAATATTCTAGAACAAAATCTTGAAAAATACGTTCTATTGCATAGAACTCATTAATGTCTCCATGCTCTGTTCTTGAAATTTTAATGAATGCTCTTTTCTCTTTTAAAACAGTACTTTTTATTTAGCTGTCAAGGAATAATGGAATGATGAATAGAATTTTTGATGAGTGTAACACCAAATTATTTATTTAACATGTGGAACAGTGACTCATAAGTCTCATGCAAAATTGCACCAAAATATAGCTTTTGTTTTGATCTAAAACTTTCACGCATATCTGGTAGAAAATGGAGGTTATAAATGACTTGGAGAGAAAGAATAAAAATGAAAAGTTTTGTCCCCAGAGAGAGCCTTTCCTGAGGAAATAAAATATTTGACCCATCAATTCAAAACATTAGGAAGATCAGAATGGAATCCTAAGGGCCATTTACTTTAACCTTTTCTGTTGCTCCATGATAAAGTGGCCATCTCTCACATTCTAAGCACATTGTTTGTTGAATTTCATATATTTTCTTGTATCCCCATGTACTATGGCAACCTATTACTTGTGCCCTATTTTACAAATAATTCTCTATTTATAGGCATTTTAAGTTGGAAGGGAGGGACTGTCCAGTCCAAGCACATCTATACTGTCTACTTAATGTGGATTGAAGGCATTTCGAAAATGTGATGTTTAAATGACACAGTGCAAATACATGCAGGAATACACATTGGAGGCCTTAAACTGGAATAAGCAAAATAAACTGGAATAAGCTACTCCAAAATAGGCCCTGTAATGGACACCTTTGTGTGTAGATGTTAACCACATCACACGGTGAAACTAATGGAGGGACAGGCACTTCAGTGATCCACACATGGCAGGGGAGTTAGAAAAAAAAACCCAAACACTTTATGGCCATGAAGTCTTAGATAGTGAGGCCTCTGCCACCTTACTTGGTCAGTGTAAGGCATAGATGCAGCCTTAGTTAAAGCTATAGAGCAGGGGTGTCTACTCATTTTCATAGAGGACCATATCAGCCTTATGGTTGCCTTCAAAGGGAAGTTGAAGCCATGAACAGATAATTCATGGGTACAGAGGGCCAACTATAATTTTTTAAAATAGTGGTCAGTACTCTTTAGTTTTTACCCAGTGTGGGTCCCCAGATGTTACTGAATGATAACTCTCATCATTTTTTTAATATCTGCTATGCGGACTGGGGATAATGGGAGATTTGATGATGCCTTCTTAAATTTAGAGAGTATGACTTGCCCGAGTCCACTCAGTGGGTTTCCATGGCCAAGCAGCAGTTCAAACATAGGTCCCTCAGAGTCCTAGTTCAGCAGTGAAATAACACCATGCTGGCTCTTTAGACATTTTTTTACTGTTCTGAAGTAATTCTGAAGAATTAAAAGGAAATGATGTATAAGGGGCATAGCTCTTAAATTCATCGTAATAACATTTGGAAATTGCACTGTAGGATAATGTTTGGTAACTCGCCTTTACCTGTAGTGCTTGACAAAGGTGGCTTACCTCTGTCAATTCACCAAGGTTGAAATAATAAAGTAAAATGTCAGTTTCAAGCAAAACTGAGAGTGTTTAAGTCTTTTGGACATGATCTATAATTTCTTGCTTATTTTGCTGGAGTTTATTCAGTGAAACACAGGATAATAATATGGGTGGGCGGAAGGAGTCCCACTTGCATTTCCTGCCACCCTCGTTTTCATTTGTGCCAGTTGCTACTTGTTCATAATCACTGGCCTTGTTGAACACTGTTGCTGGGATACAGACTATTCTATTTTGAATTTGCTGAATCCTTCCATATGACAAGTGGTTGAAGATGACTTTCATGTCCTAGGTTTATGAATCAATAATTCCACATTTTTCTTCCAGGCATTATATATATTCTTTCCTCCTTAATGCAGACAAAGTTGTTCATTTTAAAGTGCATGTACTAAATCAAAATCTTAGGCCTACCTGGGACAGACCTGTAGAATCAAAATACTTATATGTCATCATGCCAAGTTTCTCCTAGTTCATGCAGACAACACTAGGGATATAACCTTAATGCACTTCATTTTTGAAGGCCTAATTTTCTGTTTGTATGTAGCTTTTGAAGAGTATTTGTAGCTCAGGACATATTCAACGCAGAATAAATCCTTAACTATGAAAATTCTCCTCCATTCAGAATACCCTTTATCATGGCTTACTACTACTCTGGAAACACGTTTTTCTACCATGTTTGTTTTAAAATGCACTTTCCCAAGACACAATTCATTTTTTCTTTCTTCTGATTTTTAAAAACATTCTCTCTATCCCTAGACAACATTTAACTGCAGTAATAGATTTGAGCAGATATTCATTTGCACTGTGCTGAAGCCACAAGCAGAAATCAATTTTCCTTTGACATCAGCAAGATTTTTCTCCCTTCCAAACCTTGTTAGAAACAAGATTCTGGAAGACTTAATAAAACAAATATTGTAAGCACAAACTTGTATTTTGAAGTTATTCCTATTTCACAAAATAATCTTCTGACTGATAAACCCATTTCACAAACTGCTGGATTTATATAATTGTGCTGGTGTGGCTACCATTGTATTGAAAGAGACATTGTCCCTCGGCCACCACCAATGGGATTATATCCTATTTAATCCCAGTTCCTCCTGGGATTCAGTCCCCACCCCACCCCAAACTCTGCACTTTCCCTGGGAGTGGAGGTGGCCACATGTCCTCCTGGGTTAACCAGAGGTTGACCCAGGATGGCATTCAGCCCCCCATTTCCCCCTAAACGTATGTCCAGAACTCCTGGCATATCAGAATGATGCGCCGGAAGGCTGGGAGGAGGGATTTCTGAAAAACTGGGATCACTGTATGGATTGATCGCCAGCAATCCTGGGAGTCAATCCCCACAGGGCCCACACCTGGAAAGATCCAGACTTTACATTAAGATCTGGATCTTTCTAGGTATCTAATTAATCCAGAGTAAACTGGGAAATCCCAGTTTACCCTGGATTAATTCGGGTTTACCAGAGGCATTATTTGGATGGCTCAGGTAAACCTGAGACAGTTCCCAGGTTAAAAGCCTGTCTGGAAGATCCCCGAGTTCAAAGTGTAAAAATAGTTTGCACTCAACTGACCAGGGGGAGAAGTGAGGAAAGCTTTGCCCTTCCAGTAGGCTCAAGCAAAAGTAAACTGCTGTAACTTTTCAAAGCTTGTGTGTCTTTCTTTAATAGTAACTGTTGGCAGATTGACCACATGGTGATGTTTCTTGGCCACACGTCTCAGATTTTATCTGTGAAATGTTGGAAAGTAGGCAAAGGCTGCCTGCTGCCAGCTGTCCTGCCTCCAGTCTGTCCTTTGCCTTTTCACACTGTCTGCTATAGTGAAAGAAAAGAGCCAGCCTGTGTGCTGAGCATAAACTGCACTGATGCCATTTGACTTTCCTTTTCTGCTGCTCTGGAAAAATGAAAGCTTAGAGGCCTCTTTGTACTCCTTGCCCTTAGGTGCCAAGATATGACCACTTCTTCCTTTTGGTTGCTGTGATCACCAACAATTGTCCCCACTGTTTCGTAATCATGCTATGCAATTTTCCCCACTGAAAGGCAAATCTGTATGCATAGAAATGTTCCTTTCTTGGCAGCTTTTGGTGTCATAAAAACCTGCAAATTCTTATTTAATTCCTTCTTACTGTATGTTTACTGTTTTGAATTGGGAGAGATGCTTATGAGATTGTGGGATAGCTTGGCTTGCTTTAAGCATTATATTTCTTTACTTGAGCAGGTTGTGCTGGTTGCTTCTCTACTTCAGGAGGCAAAATTGCTTGGACTGGCACTGAAGTACAGGGATGTTTAATTTTTGGTGGCTACTGACAAGTGAATGCAATATTTTGCAGCTGCCGCGTGGAACAGCTGAAAACATGTTTTAAGTGGCTTCTATTAGGTTTTGCTACATGAACACGAGCTGTAAAAATCTTGTGAGCAATATAATTATTCTGTATTGTTATAATGCAGATATGCTCACTGCTGAATGTGTGATTTAAGATTATAAAGGCAGGTATTAGTTTGCCTAACTGCATATAGAAATACAAATGAACTTTGTGGCTCATTTTATCTATACATTCCTTTGCAAGTGTGCTAAGTGTTAAGCATTAGAATTATTACATTTACTAAAGAAATTTGGAGTGTTCTTTTTGTGTTTAGGATTTTTAACAAAACAGTGTTATTGACCTATGATTTGCTATTGAAGCCATGTTGACCTATGGTTTGCTATTGAAGTCATGAAATGTATGGCAGATAACAAAACAAACTGTGGATTGTTTTCCCAATTTTGATTTATCCCCATCCATACTTTTTGTCTGCTTCTGATTCATGGTGGATATTTGTGGGAAAAGCCAGTTCTGAGTTTGTGAATACAACAACCTATAATTTAAACAAGTCAGAGTTTATAATCCAGAAAAAACACATGATTTCAGATTATTATTCGTGGCTGGGTTAAGAAACCATAGGTTGGTTCATTCACCTGAATAACCCAGGATTTCAGCAAACTATGCCATGGCTTATTGCAACTTGTAAATAACCTCATTTTTCTTTAAAAATGTTGAAGACAACAACTTTGCTTTTCATTTCATGGATAATAATAAAATAATAAAACTTCATTTACATACCACCCTATCTCCACAAAGAGACTCAATAGGGATAAATAAATATAATTTTCTGCCATCACTACAGAATGCTGAATATTTTCATCATAAGCAACATCTAACCATGTATTGAAAATATCTCACATGGAACAAAAAGGCAGGATGTGATAATTTCGCTCTAATTGAATTAAGATGCACGCACAACAAAATGCTTTAGGTGTATATGAAGTAAATTGCACTGCCCTTGAACTGCTGTATCTAGCATAATTTAAAATTTCACCAGCATATGGCAGACTTTTTATTAGCATCACCTATTCATGTGTTAAATAGGTTTTTTGAGAAGAAAAGTGTTAATTGGAACTATAACAGGTTTTGAACCATATTAGAAAACCGGAAAGGAAAAGGAATGGCGCAAACAGATGCTGGCGCAGGAGACAGCTTACAACATATAATTAAACGTGTGAATCAAATATGGCCATGGAAAATGTCATATTTCTGTTTTACCATTAATTGGAAAGGAAATGGCTGGGGGTGTGGGGAGCAAAATCAAGTTAGATTCATTCAGCCAGTCTGAAATTATTACTGTATTCAACAGAAATGGACAGAAACTTCAGAAATACATACATTTTTTCCATATTCCACTGACTTTGATGCTATTAAAGTATGTGACAGGGAATCAAAATAGCACACTATGGTTGCTAAGTACTGTAGGGCTACTAGAGTCAACTGGGTAGTTAATTGGATATTTTTGTATGAGTTAGCCTCAAGGCTGGAACCTGTTATATATTTCTTTTCTGAAATGCACATTTATGATAGTTATATAAAACGCAATATATGAGTTTCATTTTTGTGTATGTGACATTGCTGAACACCTGTCAAGAGGTCTGCGAGTTGAAACAGCTGTGCCTATGGTGTAGCAATGAGATGTTCTTTATTTACCAGAGAAGGTCTACAAAGGGGGTAAAACCTCAAGTAGAGATATATCCATGCACACTCTCCAGAGATTGTTGGGTTACAATTTCCATCAGCTCGTATCTGCATAACCAAAAGAGATGGGTGATGGGAACTGCAGTCAGACATCTGGAAAGCTACCCGTTTCCAATTCCTGCATTACAATATCTCACACTGTGCCATATTATAGAACATGTAGCAAATAATTAAAGAATGTAATGCCTAATTTTCTATAATTATAGTTCTATAGCACTGATTTTGTTCAGCTGCGCCTTTATTACTGTATATGTCTATATGCTTATTTAAATCTGTGAACCAGGCATTAGGAAAAAAGAGAAAGAAAACCATGGAAATATCTGCTCATTTGCTCATGTTCTTCCTGCTAAAATCATTATTATATGGTTTTAAAACCTTTTTCCAATATGGGAGCAAAAAGCTTGGTCTGGAGCATATTCCATACAACTATGGTTCACAGATAATAGGAAATGCCGTCCCCTCCCTTTTTAAAAACTACTTATAATGAGAACAGATAATTTTAGGCATGCTCTGGACAGCTGCTATTGGAGCACAAATGAAAATAACATCTTAGTTTTGTGGTTGCTATGAAGAACTATAGTGTTTATTTGGCTGCTAAAATGGAAAAATGACGGCAGGCTAAAGGTGGAATTGCTACAAACAGCTGACAAGGCCCAGCTAAAGTTCAGGCAACTGTGCTTATAGCAAGATGAAAAAGGATGTATGGAATCTTGTTGAAATTGCAGTAACAATTAACTTGAATTTACCATAGGGCCTTTATAATGGGATATTTTGCCTTAGCATACTGATTCAAAAATGCCTCCCTTTCCAGTATAGACCATAAATTTTATTAATATTTCCCCTTCTAACTAAGGCTGTAACTCAAGAACCTCTAGGTAGTGCTGGATTTCCGCTACTAGCATCCATGGCCATTAGCTATGCTAGCAAGGTCTGACAGGTAATAGCATTCAACAATGTGTAGAAGACCACAACTTCCTCAGCAAAGCTGAGATCTATGCACATTTCCCTGGGAGCAACCCACTGAATTCAGTAAGGCTTATTACTTGTTAGACATGCATACATTGCTAATGTAAACCATAATACTAATATGGCCTAAACGGAGAAACAAAATTATTTTTATTTGTTTTTCTATGAATATATTTCTGTCCCACTCTATATCAGAAGATCACAGGATGGCATGTTAGTAAAAATAATATCACTAAGTTAAAATGATAAAAAATAATCTAAACACACAAAAACACATTCAACACATCAAGTAATTAAGACAGGTTTAAAAGGCTTTTTTCGGTTCAGGAGCAACTTGAGAAACTGCAAGTTGCTTCTGATGTGAAAGAACCGGCCATCTGCAAAGATATTGCCCAGGGGATGCCTGGGTGTTTTTGATGTTTTTACCATCCTTGTGGGAGGCTTCTCTCATGTCCCTGCAGGGAGCTGGAGCTGATAGAGGGAGCTCATCCACGCTCTCCCCGGGTTGGATTCGAACCTGGCAAACTTCAGGTCAGTGTCCTGCTCACTTCAAAGGATCAGTCTGAACGCAGATTAAAGATAACTGCTCTCAAATCCAATCTTTATTGAAGAACACATGACTTTGGAAAAGTCAAGAATGACTCAATGTTTACATACAACTATTTTTATAACTTTTGATGCTACGTAACACCACACGTAAATATCATCATCAAGTCCCACCTCCAATATCACATTACTACCATTTTCACACACTAAACCAATTATAATTGTTTATACTTTCGGTCCCAAGTTCCCAGGCGTATTCTATCTTCTTCTGCCAGGTGCTTCTGGGATTGTTTATGTTATGACTCCCAGTTACAGGGCTGAATTACCAAAGCCCTGTAACTGGGTTCCATGACATGGTGCCCTCCTTTTCTTCGTCCTCCTCTTCGGTTCTTCCTTCATCACAAACCTGAAACAAAACAATAATTCTATGTGTCCATTTTGTCCAAAGTACCCATATATTTTTTCAGTAAGCTACGATGGAATACAGGGTGTATTTTCCCTAAACTTTTTGGCAATGCCAACTGGAAAGTCACTTCGTTGATAACACCCTGTATTCTAAATGGTCCAATATATTTAGGGCCTAATTTTTTCGAAGGTAGCCCCAGTTTGATGTTTTGGGTACTTAACCACACTAAATCTCCTTTCTCCAATTTATCACCTTCCACCCTCTTTCTATCTGCGAACACTTTATACTTTTTATGTGCTTCCTTTAAGGATGCAGTCACTTGACTCCAGCATTCCATCATTTGTGTTTTCCATTTCCCCGCCTCTGTTCCCTCATTCTCTGTCCATCTTGGCAGCTGGGGCAGAGGCTGTATTTCATACCCGTAAACTACTTCAAAGGGGGTTTTATTTGTTGCTGAATGTATAGTCGAATTAAAAGCTAGTTCTGCAAAAGCCAACCACCGAGACCAGTCATTTTGTCTCATGTTAGAGTACATTCGAAGGAACTGCCCAAGTGTCTGCTGAGTACGTTCTACCGCCCCATTTGTCATGGGGTGAAAAGCAGAACTTAAACTCCTTTCTGCTCCTAGCATTTCCAAGAATTTTTCCCAAAATTTTGCTGTGAATTGTACTCCTCTGTCACTGACTACTCTACTGGGACATCCATGCAGTTTGTAAATGTGGTTTATGTACAATTCAGCTAGTTTCTCGGCTGATGGTAGTTTTGGCAGTGCTATAAAGTGGGCCTGTTTAGAAAACAGGTCTAATACTGTCCAAATATAACGATGTCCTTTGCTAACCGGTAGTTCCCCCACAAAGTCCATAGCTACACATTCCCAAGGTCTGGTAGGTTCTGCTACTGTTTGTAATAATCCCATTGGTTTCCCTCCTCTCGATTTATTTCTGGCACAATCATCACATTGAACCACATGGTTCTTTATGTCCTTCCTCATCCCTGGCCACCAGCAATGTTTTGCTATTGCTTTTGTTGTTTTTGTAATTCCTGTATGACCAGCACTCTGGTTATTGTGAAAACGATGCAAAATCTTGATCCTTAATGTTGCTGGGATATACAGTTTCTTGTTCACAAACCAAAATCCCCCCTTCTGCTCCCCCTGTTCCGCATTGGATGCGATCCATTGGTCTCCTTCATAAGACTGTTTCAGTTCGTTTCCCCAATTATCTTCCCCGCCGAGTTCAACCATAGCAGTGTTCTCTTTTTGGGTTTGTGCTCTTGTCCTGACAGCTAAGCCCCATTGTTTATCAGAGAATATTGTTCCCTCTTTTGCTGTGGTTATTCCTTCGTGTTGAGGCATGCGTGAAAGGGCATCTGCCAAGACATTCTGCTTCCCTTGAAAGAACTTTAATTGGAAATCGAACCTGCTGAAGTATTGTGCCCATCTAATCTGTTTGGGGGACAGTTTTCGAGGAGACTTTAAATACTGGAGGTTCTTATGGTCAGACCAAATTTCAAATGGGATTCCGCTTCCTTCGAGAAAGTGCCGCCAGCATTCTAAGGCCTTTAATATGGCTAGTGCCTCTTTTTCCCATATCGGCCAACATTTTTCAGTTTCGCTGAACTTCCGGGACAAATATCCACAGGGTTTTAAGTTCCCATTTTGATCTTTTTGCAATAGTACTGCTCCGTATGCACAGTCTGAGGCATCGCAATGGATTATGAAAGGACTCCTGATATCGGGGTGTTTTAGGATGGGTCCTTCTGTGAAGCATTCTTTTAGGGTTTCGAATGCCTTTTGGCATTCTGGCGTCCAACTTAGTCTGGCGCCAGGAGCTTTTACTTTTGCTGTCTCCCCTTTCCCTTTTGTTTTTAAAAGTTCAGTAAGGGGTGCGGTTATTTGCGCGAAGCCTTTTATGAAGGGTCTGTAAAAATTTGCAAACCCCAGGAATGATTGCAATTGCCTCCTTGTTTGAGGCACTCCCCATTCTTTCACATCTGATACTTTAGCTGGATCCATAGCTAACCCTTCTGGAGATATCCGATACCCCAGAAAGTCAATTTGAGTTTTATTAAATTCACATTTGGACAGTTTTGCGTACAGCTTTGCTTCCCTTAGTCTCTGCAAAACTTCCCGGACCAATTTTACGTGTTTTTCCTTATCTTCACTCACGATCAAGATATCATCAAGGAATATGAATACCCCTCTGTACAACAATGGGTGTAGTATTTCATTTATAAGCTGCATAAAGCAACCGCCTCCGTTTTTTAAACCGAAAGGCAAAATTTTATATTCAAAATGGCCGAATGCGCAGGAAAATGCAGTTTTCCAAGTATCCTCCGGTTTTATTCTTAATTTATGATACGCTTCAATTAAATCAAGTTTAGTAAATATGCTCCCTTTCTTCAATACGGTAATTAAATCCTTTACTAAGGGCATAGGGTATTTATTGTCCTTAGTAATTGCGTTTAAATTTCGATAATCAATGCACAATCGTAGGGAGTTGTCTTTCTTCCTCCTAAATAACACTGGGGCCCCGAGAGGAGAGTTGGATGGCTTAATGAAGCCTCGCGCCAGGTTTTTATCAATATATTTCCTCAATTCCTCCTTCTCCTGCACAGACATGGGATACACTTTTGGTTTTGGTAAGTCTGCTCCTGGGGTTATTTCAATTTCTACTTCTATATTCCTTTTGGGAGGCAATTTACTGGCCTCTTTCTGATTGAAAACATCCACAAAGTCTCTGTATTCAGGTGGCAATAGCTGTGGGTTTATCTCACCTGCTTCATCTTCCTCGTCCTCCTCTTCTGCAATTTTGCTTATCTCCCATTGCGTCTGCTGTTCTTTGAATGCTAAGCTCTTTCCTCTCCAATCTACTTCAGGATTTGCCTGTTCGAGCCATGGTTTCCCTAATATTACGTGGTATGTGGCAATAGGGGCTATTACAAAGGATATTCTTCCTTCCCATTTGCCTATTTTACATGGGACCTCCCGTATTTCCTTTGTAGATACTTCCCCAGCAGCGACTGATCCGTCTAGCTGCGAAAATGCAATTGGGGAGTCAAGCACCATCTGCTGGCATTTCAGCGCTCCTGCTAATTCCGGAGTTATAATATTTCTAGAACAACCACAATCCACAAATGCCTTGCAGGTGGCCTGATTCTCTAGTCCCGAGAGGCAGATTGGCACTACTATCATGCGTTTGTCCCGACTCACCAATTTTTCTGAAGATTCTGGGGCCTGCACCTCCTCTTCCGCGCGCCTCCCGGTTGCTGGCTTGGGCTTTGGGGGTTTTGGCGGCTCCCCCTTCCGGGCCCAGCATTCTGCTGCTCGATGGCCCGTCTTCCCACATACAAAGCATTCCGGTTTAGGTTTGTTGTAGTCTCCTCTGGAGGGAATCCCCGGCCTCCCTCCGGGTCTTTCCTGCTTCCTCGTTTCTCCTCGACCTCTCGCCACCGGTCTTTGCTGGCCGCTGCTGCTTCTGAAGCGCTTTACTTGGGCCAGGGTGGATTCGACGCGCCCCGCTAGTTGAATCCATCCCTGGAGCGTTTCGGGGTCATCTCTGTGCGCTGCCCAGCTGAAAATCTCGGGGCGTAGTCCCTCTTTAAATAACTCCACTTTGGTCACTTCAGACCACTCTGGTACCCTTTCCGCGAGGTGGAGGAATTCCTCTGCGTACTCGGGCACTGTTTTGTCCCTCTGCTTTATTCCTTTCAGCTGGTCTCGAGCCCTCAATTGCTCTAGCCGGTCTCTGAACCGGTTTTCCAGTGCGGCGAGGAAGCGGGGCACTGACCTCAGACATGGGTCGTGTCTGGCATGGAGTTGCACGTACCAGCTGGCTGCTCCTCGCTTTAGTGTGTTGCCGATGGCTCGAACCCTGCTTGCTTCGGAGGGGAATGTGTGTGCGTTGTCTTCCATGTATCCTCTGATGCTAATTAGAAAAAAGTTCAGTTCATCTGATTCCCCTCCGTATTCCAGTTTGAGATCTTCCCTTCTCGGCATCCATTCTGCGGCCCGTTGATGCTGTCTGGGAGGCATGGGGAAGGGTTGCATCAGGTTTCCTCGGGCGGCTCCTTGGAACACGCCGCGCCCCACTCCTGTGGTCATTCTGCGCGGCTCCCGAAAGTCTGCCGCCGCTGTCGGCCCTTCCGCCCATCCGCATACTGGCCTCGCTGTAGCTCCCTCATCTCGCCTTTCCTCGTCGTACGGCACATCCTCCTCCTCTTCCTGGATCCCCCGCTCCTCTCCGCCTTCGTCTGCAAATCCACTGGACCCGATTCCTGGCCCCAGTGGCCTTTCCACCCCGACGCCCATTCGGGGGGTTGGGAGCTCTGTTGGAGATGGCGGCCTCAGAGTTCCCAGAGCTCGCTGGCGCTCCACTTCGCGCGCCATTCTGTCTCGGAACTCCAGTTCCTGCCAGTATTCCTCATCCCCCTCGTCCCTTGCCGCCACGGGACTCTGCGTTGACGCTCGCTGGCCCCTCTGGCTCCAATCTCCTTCTTTACTTGGCTCTCTCTCGGCGCCATATCGGATGGGCTCCTTTTGGAGATTCTCTTCTAATAGTGGCACCAACCTCCCCACGGTTTCCGACAGCCTGGATAAATTTGTTTCCAGGATGGATAACCGCAGGGCCACGGTCTCCGGCATGCTTCCTCCAGATCCCCAACTGGTTTCTGCCGCAGCCGGAACGCCTCTTCCCCCTCTGGGAATCCTCTGAGTCACGCCGTCCGGCTTGGGGTACCCCGTAGAGGAAGCTATGGCTTGCAATGTCTCTTCCGCCAACGGCCGAGCTCCCAGCGAAGGCCCCTTTGCTCCGTCATGGCTTTGATCTCCTTCCCTGCTCATTATCACTTCACTGCAAATCTGCAGGAGGGTGAGAACTGGATTCTTGACTTAATTGTCCTGCTCACTTCAAAGGATCAGTCTGAACGCAGATTAAAGATAACTGCTCTCAAATCCAATCTTTATTGAAGAACACATGACTTTGGAAAAGTCAAGAATGACTCAATGTTTACATACAACTATTTTTATAACTTTTGATGCTACGTAACACCACACGTAAATATCATCATCAAGTCCCACCTCCAATATCACATTACTACCATTTTCACACACTAAACCAATTATAATTGTTTATACTTTCGGTCCCAAGTTCCCAGGCGTATTCTATCTTCTTCTGCCAGGTGCTTCTGGGATTGTTTATGTTATGACTCCCAGTTACAGGGCTGAATTACCAAAGCCCTGTAACTGGGTTCCATGACAGGTCAGCAACCCAGCCTTCAAGTCAACAGTCCTGCCAGCATAAGGGTTTAACCCATTGTGTCACCGGGGACACCTAGTAGTAGGTTCAAGGACTTTAATAAACAGCATTGTTTTTCCTTGGTGCCTAAATGAAATGCTAATAAGGCCTTCATTCCACAACTGATGAGCCATGACTGACTTTACTGGTGAGATATAGAGGATAGTGCCCCCAGGAGAACTCAGACAGGCATCTATCCATATGAAGATGCAGTCCCCATGTAACAAGTTCTCATGCTGTTAGGGCCTGGAATGTCATCCAAAGCACCTTGAACTCACTCTGGATAGATATTGACAACCAATGCTATTTTGCTAAGACTGCTACTGCCTGATGCCTAATATATATTCTAGTTGTATTCTAGAGTGATATCACATAGAACATACAGTGTGAGTACAGGCAGTCCCCAAGTTACAAACATCTGACTTACAAATGACTCATTGTTAAGAATGGGGGTGAGACAACAGGAAGTGAGAGAAATTACCCCTAAAAAGGGAAATTCAGTCCTGAAAGAGTTATGAGAAAAAGGTGTCTCAACTTAAGCTTTCTCACCAATCCTTGTTTCTACAGCAAGCCACATTTTTCAAAATCCAATTATCACAGGGACAGAAAGTGAGGTCAAGTCTTCTGAACATACACATGCACACACATATAGCTAGAGAGCAGGGGAGAGAGAGGCTGGAATTACACTTTAAAATGTACTTGTTCTGACTTACATATACATTCGACTTAAGAACAAACCTACAGAACCTACCTTGTTTGTAACTTGGGGACTGCCTGTATTCAATGAAGTTTAGAGATTTTGGCATCTGTGTAGACAATGTGTGACCACTGGAAAGCTTCAAGCTGACTTGGACTGATTAGAGTTTAGAAAGGGTTACCTTTTGGGATTAAAACTTCCAGAAGTCTCCAGTCACAGGGATTATGGAAGTTGTAGCGTAACATAACATTTGGGAGCTTTGGCTCCATTGTGCAAAAGCTGGAGAAATATCTTCCACATTTTTGGAAGGTAAGGACTCAAATAATGATGATAGCTAATAAGTAAATGAAGAATTAACTGAACTAAGTGGTGTGGACTGATCCCAGCTTCCTTCACCTGAATACTTAGGGTTATTAGGTTGCTATGATCTAAAAGGATTCCATCTTTATCGCAGAGAAGTTCATCCTCCTTGGCACCAATTTTGCTGGTCCAAATATTGAGCAGGTACGCTACTGATGTGCTGCCCATCTCAGTGCCTAGCTATCTCTCTGCTTGTGTTGGTGAAAGTGGTCTGACTGTTTTCTGGTGTTTCAATATCCACACTGAAGCCACCTTTATAAAACCCTCTTTATTACAACCATGGGACTTTCTCAGTACAGTGTTGACCCTGCTCATGTGACAGTACATACCCTGCATCTGGGGTTTTTTTCCTGTTATGTGAACAAAAGATTATCAGGTTTGGGATGGAAGATTGAAGGACACTGTTGTTGTGGCCTGATCATATCCTTGTGAAGTTGGATTGGGCAGGAAGAGATCCACCCTGTAGTGGTGGGGGACTCATGAAGTACTCCATCTTGGAGACTTTAAGGAATCTGATAGATTTCTGGATACCCCCTGGGGGCGGGGGCGGGGGGGGGGATTTCCAGCTGACAGGATTGCCAAATTGTTCAAGACCTTGATTTCATCAATGCAATAATTCTTAAATGCATGATCAGGTCTAGACTAAAGTCTAGGTGGCTTAGGTGGCCTGGCAAAGATTGCCTTATGTGAACTGTTGTTCTCTGTGGGTTCTTTCTTTTTAGTGATGCAGTTTCTGGGTTTTGGTGATGAATAAATAGCTACCATAAATTGAACTCATATATAGAAAACCATGGTTTTTTCCAGTCTGGTTCATGTCAATGTACACATGGGGATGGGAGGGTGGGAGGAGATGGGAGCACTGAAGTTTAATCTCTTCTCTGACGGGTGTGACAGGAGAAATAAAGCCTGAATCAATAAGAGGCCATTGCAAAACTGCCTTTGTCTGTATAGGAGTGAGTATGTATATGTGTGTCTGAGCGTGTGCATGTGTGTATATATGTACATATATATGTATGCATATACGCATATGGGTGAAAGCAATAGATGGAAATAATGATTTGTCATTTAGAAGTAGAAATGCTAGAGTCAGTTTGATGTAGATGCTGAATATGAAGTACATCACTTCGCATAACAAAAGACCTCAGACACCTTTACACAGCAGCAACCCACTTTAGGAGTACAAAGCAATGAAAGCATGTCATCAGTTTGGCTTAATATCAGCAATTCGCTCTGAACAATTGAAAGTTATTATTTGATATAGATGCATGAGGAATGAAAGCTTTTTGTATGCAAACCCCTCCTCTTGTGCTTATAATCTAAAAGCGTGTAGGAGGGAGCAACACACAGCCAGAGGTTTTTGATAGTGGCAGGTGTGGGGGTGGTAAAAAAAAAAAAAAGCTTGGGAAGAAAGAAGAAGACGAAGGGAGTGTGGTTTTCATATCATATCGGTACTTATATACTGTGGAAGTTTATTATTTTAGACTGAAGCTCCCACTGCCCTAACAACAAGGACATAGCCAGCGGGGTGGAAGGGGAAGGTTATGTATGGGTTCAACCCCTTGCCAAATTTTCAGGTTTAAAAAACTGGTTTACTCATGAAATTTAACTGGTTAACCAAATCGCAATGAAATTTTGATAATTTACTTACACTATCATTACCTCCCTTTCTGCCAATTTACATTGCAATTGCAGCAATAGCTTGGACATAGCAACCAAGTTTTGATGACGGGGATGTTTAATCAATATTTTTGACATGAAGATGATGTAATCCACCCAAACCGACATCAGACTTGGACTTCCCAGTTTAAACTCCATAAGAAAAGCTTACATTTAAATACAACTTACAATATGAGCAAGAAAGATCAAGAGACTCTTGATGCAAGAGGTAAAAATAGACACAGCAAAGAAAGTAAAATATTTGGGAATTCACTTGACAAACAACAATTCGGACTTATTTAAAAATAACGACAAAAAAGTTTAAAAAAGATACAAAAAGATCTACAAAGATGGAATAAATTATATTTGTCTCTACCAGGAAGAATATCAACAATCAAAATGAATGTAATGCCTAAAGTGTTATATTTATTTCAAACAATATCAATTGTGTCTAAGGAGCCACTTTTTAAAGTCTGGAATAAAGAATTGACAAAATTCATTTGGAAAAATAAAAAAAACTAGAATTAAAATAAAAAATTTGCAAGACTCATAAGAGAGAAGTGCAATGACATTACAAATATGGGACTATACTACGATGTAGCAGCCTGGATATGGGTAAAAGAATGGATTTCTCCAAAAATGAAAGATTACTCATAATGGAAGGGTTGGGTTTAAAATATGGATGGCACTCATACATGATTTATGATAAAATGAAAGCAGACTTTAACTTTAAGAAACATGGGATAAGAAATCCACTATTGAGAATCATAGAATTATAATAGAGTTGGAAGAGACCACATGGGCCATCTTGTTCAACCCCCTGCCATGCAGGAAAAGCACAAAGTATCACTGACAGATGGCCATCCAGCCTCTGTTTAAAAGTTTCCAAAGAAGAAGTTTTCACCACACTCCGAGACAGAGAGTTCCACTATTGAAAGGCTTGTACAGTCAGGAAGTTCTTCCTAATGTTAAACTGTGCGATTGTCTGTTAGCTTGAGTTTGTTCTGAGACCTAAAGCCTTGTTAGCTGCCATTAGTGTTTTCTCTCATCCACCTGACTCCAGAAAATGCCTAAATGTCTATCAAAGCAAATAAATGATTTTTGGAGTTCATGGCAAAAAAGAAAAAGCCAAATGTTGAAGACCAAGAAAGCAACATGTTGAGAACCATGACTGGTCTTTTTCCAATTACGATTTTACAGTGGTCATTCCACCAATGCAGCTAATGAAGAGAAATGTATGCCTAGCCATATATTATATTAATGAACCCCTCTGTGTATTATTTTGCTTATCCCTAGCAATACCTTGTTTCTGCTCCTCACAAGGTGTCAGATTTGTCATCCCATCTAAATATGCTAACTTCAGGGACTCTGGGCTGGTGAACAACACATCTTACCAGTTGAGATCCAGGCACTGTTGTGCAAAGGCCTCATTGAAGTCTACATAACCTTTTGAGCAGCATGTCATGTCAGCAAATAGCAGACAGCCTGGCATATTTATATCCTTTTTTGTAAGTGAGTGGCTACATACAATCAACCAATAGGTTCAGAGCAATGTCTGGGTGCTGGAGAGCAGAGCTGTTTTTTTTGTTTTGTTTTGTTTTTTTGCAATGTAGCTTGTTTAAACTAACCTCTCAGGATCCAGTGGAGGCTCTTGTTCTGACTGTCAGTTGAGCTGTTTTCTGTAAGTAGAGTGAAAATGGAATACCATAGTGCCCTCACAGTTTTTCACCTCTAAAACCCTTCATAGCTGAGCCTAATTGAAGGATTCTATTATTTTGCACAGACCTGCCCAGACGTTGAGATTTTTGGGATGCAATCACTCAAAAGGTCCTTCTCTTACCTAACAAAGGTTAAGAAAAGTCCTTCTCAGTGGTTGCACCCAGTCTGTACCACTCTTTTCCTAGGATGACCAGTGCAACTCCTGTACCCTTGAAAGAAGCAGATGTACATATACTCTTTGTCAGTGCCCTCCAATCAACTTAGATCATGACTTCCATAACTCTCTGAACTATGTGGCCGTTTATCCAGGATTATGGGGGTTGTTGTCCAAGATGTCTGGAGAGCACCAGGTTGTCAGCACTTACTCTAGGCCAGTGGATCTCAACCTGGGGTCCCCTGATGTTTTTGGCCTACAACTCCCAGAAATTCCAGCCAGTTTACCAGCTGTTAGGATTTCTGGGAGTTGAAGGCCAAAAACATCTGGCGACCCCAGGTTGAGAACCACTGCTTTAGGCTATATCAAGATTTGCTTGAATTTCATGCCATTTTTCAGTTTCAAAACCAGCATGTGGCATGGCAATGGAGGAGGAAATGGCAAATTCAGCCCTCCTTTGCACACCTGGAACTGGTTATATGGCTTTTTGCATGCCAGTCTATGTATTTCTTGACACTTTAAGAAAAGCAGAGTAGTTGATTCAGAAGAAAATGAGTCAGTAAAATGTGTTCTATTCAGTTAAAGGATAGCGTTAAATTGTATAGCAGTGTCTGTTCTATTCGTGTGTACTTATCACATTTTTCACATAAACAGAAGTACTATTTAGGTTTAAGGGCAAAATGTATATTGGTTTTTATTCTTATATATATATAAGCCGCCCTGAGTCCCCTGTTGGGTGAGAAGGGCGGGATATAAATATTGTAATAAATAAATAAATAAAAGAAGAGCAGAATAATAAAGCTTCTAGTAATATAAATACAGTTGTTGCTAAAAAAAATCCTTTATCTTCAGTATACATGTAGCATACCAGAAAAATAAGCTGTAGAGCTTTTAAATCCATCAGAGAGAATGTGGCTTCCTGGCAGAAAGCAATTTCTTCATAGGAATTTTAGAAAGGATAAAATTCATTTTGAAGTTAGCGGAAATATCTGGTGGTCATCCTTTGTTTATGATGTTCTACTTAATACCATATAGTGTCTCTTAAAAGATTAAAAGACATTATACAAATGGGAAAGTAGTTTCTGTTCAATATGAACCAATTGCATTGATATTTTTCCACTAATAAAGTGGAATGCAATTATTCCTTGGTTTGCAACATTTCTAATATGATGCAACTCTACAGTCAAAAAAGTATGTTTAATATTTTATTTGAGAAGATTCTGTACAGAAATATATATTAGAAGAAAAGTACAGTGAATCTTGATATTCACTGGGGTTTAGTTTCCACACCCTCTGTGGATATCTAAATCTAGATGCTCAAGTCTCAGTGCATGGTGTCCTTATAAAATGGCAAAATCATGGTTCGTTTTTGGGATATTTTTTAAAAATCCCAAGCTATAGCCATGGAATCTGTGGATACAGAAGGCCAACTGTAAATCAGCATCTGGAGATTTAGATATACTTTTACATTTCTGACTTCTGCAGAAATTGTTAGGTGCAAATTACATTGGGAAAAGTAGATATCAATTTTCTGTGTAAATCCCTAAATGTTTGGGGGAACAGAGCTTGAGCCTCTCCTAAAGCCGTGGGGGCTTCAGGTCCCAAGGATCAGGATTACCAAGGTTTCTGTGTATTTGAACCCCCTAATAAAATACTGATTAGAAGTGTTCTAGTTGTAGTGTTTGCATTGACTTAATAGGGTCTTAAATATGTCTTTTGTAGGTTTTAAGCAATTTTGTTATGTTTCAGTGTTATTATTTTGTCATTATCTTTATGATTGTCACATTATTCACTGTGATAGTTGTATTATTTTACCATCATTATTACTTTGCATAACATATATACAAATATACAAAATTCATAACGATCTGTCTGCCAGTCTTGAACCCCTCTCTCCACTTTGTGTCCCTATTTATTTAGAAATGATGACTGTGACCTTCATCTAATACTAAAATTCATATAAATTTTGTTTCATCAGTGGAATTCAGTCAGACTTAAGTCTACATGACAATGCACAGAACTGAGTTTTTAGTCT
Source organism: Anolis carolinensis (assembly GCF_035594765.1). NCBI lineage: Eukaryota > Metazoa > Chordata > Lepidosauria > Squamata > Anolidae > Anolis > Anolis carolinensis. The sequence continues at coordinate 295,001,326 of NC_085842.1, forward strand.
TCCTATATTCTTAATTGTGTGATGAAAAGATTAAATTGAATGTTCTGTATAATTTGGAATAACACACTTGCATCTGGTGTAGTAAATGTTTCTTTTACTTGTTTGCTATCACTTACACATTTTTGTTTGTTTGTTTGTTTTGTAGGTAAGTACCATTATGAACAATACATTGGGGGTAAGTGTTTTGAGCTGAACAGATCTTTCTGCTGAGCAATAATTTGTGCCACCTTGGTCTTTAAGCAATTCTCTTGGTCTTCTGCAATAAAATTTATTGGCAAGCATCATCAAAATGTGCTGTTGAAGTTGAAAGTTCATGAACTTGAACATGCATTTAATCAAGTGAGTGCATATTAATGCAATACTTTTCACTTTTAGAAAACCTCCAGTCTTTCAGATGGCTGGACGATAAATCCCACTCACCCCCTTTGGATCCTTTATGAGCTGTTATTGAAAAAACTTGAATAATCTTTTTTTGGGTATAATCAGGGTAATTTTTTTAAAAAGAAACATCTGCGTGATTACTATTATCTGAATGATGTGACATTATGCTACATGAATAGTCGGAGATCAGAAAGGACTGAAATTTCCCGTACTGTATAAACCGGTCTCTAATTATATGTATCAGATGAAGCTATAATTAGTAACTTCATTCTCTTTGAAGAAATCTCAGCTTTAATATTCACAGATCCTCTTGTAGTTTTCACTCTTCACAGTAAAAGCTGTCATGTTTATATATCTGCTTTGAGGATGGATGGGCAGACCCTTTGCTGTTTTGATAGTCTTTCACAATTTTTCTGATTTGAAAAGGAAGTTCAGACTTCCTATTCTGATAATATGTTTGTGCTCTGTTTTGTCATAGGTGACAAAAAGGGCTTTCTTTCCTGCCTAATTCCTATCTAACTCAGCAGAGAAGGTTGGACCTTTGGGGACCTATCCATCTGTACAGTCAGACAAGGGGATTTCAGTGCTTTGAAACACAATGTTTGTATTAAGGCAGGTTAATGGTGCTGGTGAGAGTATCTTGGAGAAGTACACAGGTTAATTGATTGGCTCTGTATGTTTCTAGTTCACTGACATTTTTTTCTGAGAAACCACTGATCTATCTGTTTAAAAGTCTTCTGTCCTGTACCAAAGGGAGGCCTGAAATGCACTGGGTCCATTGTGAATCTTTGAGGTCTCTGCTCCATATTCTCCCTTCTAGTTTCTTCTCATCTATCCATTGGGGATGGAGGCAGATCAATATTGCTACTTAAAAAGGACACAAAAAACTATGCCAGGGAAGTTTTATCTGCGCTAGTATCCTAGCCCAAATCTAATTGCTCATCCCACTGAATCAGTGGATCAGTACAACTTAAGAAAATGTAAGCTGTTCCATTACCAATATCCATCTGATTCAGTTGGTTTATTCTAACTGGGAGTAATGATTGGAATCGGGCCTCTGTTTGCACAATGGCCAATAATGTTGTGAGCAGATTAGTATTTCCCTGCTTCTGTTTACCAGAAGTGACATTCAGAGCCACACAGCCAGTCTTACAAGGACCAATATAGAGCAGTCAGGATTCATAGACATCAGTAGTCTCGTCCTCCATGAATTTGTCTATTTTTTCTTGAAAACCATATTTCCCTGAACATTTGTGTGAATTTTATAGTTGTTAATAACTCTCTCTGGATAACACTCTCTTGCAGTTTGTAACCTTGATTCCTGTCAATAAGTTTTAAAATTCCTTTATTCTCTCATTAGTTGCTTCAGAACATTGGCATGGGACTGTACAGTTGACTGCCTCTTAGGACCATTCTACATTGTCATATAATCCAGATTATCAAAGCAGATAATCCACATTATCTGATTTGGACTGGATTATATGAGTCTACACTGTCATATAATACAGTTCAAAGCAGATAACCTGGATTTTATATGGCAGTGTAGAAGGGGCCTTAGATATTTGAAAGATGTGAGCTGTCAGATTATAAATATCTGCTTTGATCAGAGGTGTGTGTGTGTGTGTGTGTTTACACACACATACACACACATAGATGTGTATAATCTGCTTTCTTCTTTCCTGATTGCTACACCCCAAAAGTAGATTTCATGGGAATAACAGTGTGCATCAAATGATTAGTTACTAAGTATTAAAAAATCCTTCTTAAGAAACAGACCTCTTGGCCTCCTCACTCCCCTTGTACATAAAACCTGTGACTGACATCCTGTTAGGCATTTATGTCATCATAAATCGATTAACATATATGCAAAGGAGAATTGTAATGATATGCAACATCTGGATTATCAGGAGAGGAGGTTAGACATAGTTACATCTTTTAGGGTCATTGCACTAGATCATGAGAAACTGCATGCAATGTCCAATCTGCATCATTACCATAACTATCAATAAGTAGGTATGTGTTATAACCTCTGATGCAGGATCTTGGCCTCTATCTGTGTATCAATGACTATGTCTACCTTCTAATTGGATTAATTCTCTTTAGATAATTAAAATTAGATGTATTAAAAAGGCATGTACTTCCTATTTTTTTTTCAACTCATGGCACATGGTTTGTGATTATGTTATTAGGTACCGTATATACTCGAAGATAAGATGAGTTTTTCAGCCCTTTTTTATCAGCTGAAAAAGCCTTCCCTAGCTTATAATTGGATCAAGGTCAAGCCAGGCAGCGGAGCCTGGAGGCTATTGCTTGCAATATATGATGTATTTCTCTGCTCCCTTATCAGTGTGTTTGTTTTTCCAAAGCCTCCCTCGTTCTTAACCAAGGGAATGTTTTGAAAAGGAAAATAGACCCTTGCAAGTCAGGAAGATATATATACCCATTAATCTTATAAAAGCATTTTTGCCTGAAATATTTGTTAATCTCTGTTACAGATATGTAGGCACTTCCCCTTGCAAGCCTTTGCAATCCCTATGTACCTATATATCTCTATCTATCTATCTATCTATCTATCTATCTATCTATCTATCTCTATCTATCTATCTATCTATCTATCTATCTATCTATCTATCTATAAATTTTCCCCTCATATGTTTGCAAGTCTTTGCAAATCCTATATACATATAGATATCTAGAGATTTCCATGTACCTGTATATCTGCATCTATGTGTATACATTATTTTTATATATGAATTTTTGCCTCACATGTTTGCAAGTCTTTGCAAATCCTATGCAGATATAATTATCTATATATATAGAGATGTCTAGATAGATATATAGGAATATAGATTTATAGGGCATGGAAATACTACAGAGGAAATGCACACATATGCAGAAAGATTCCTAGATAGATGCAGAAGAGAAATGCACATATTTAGAGAGGATTTGCAAATGTTTCTGGGGAAAATGCATATGTGAAATTAGTATATATAATTATAGATCTATATCTAGCTCTGCATTGTTTATATAGGCATTGAATATTTGCCTGTTACTATGTTGGAAGCTGGCCTGAGTCCCCACAAGGAGATAGAGAGGATAAAAATGAAGGATAATAAATGAATTATTATTATTATTATGACAAATGAAGTTTTATTGTTGTTGTTGTTAAGTTATTGTTAATACCATATTGTTTTTGTTGACCCTACTTTTCTACATATAGAGCAAGTTTACTGTTTTTCTTTGAAATATAGTAAATATTCCAAAATATTTAAATTGCTGGTCCCTCAATTAATGTAGTTTTATTGGTATCTATTTTTATTTTGAAATTTACCAGTAACTGCTGCATTTCCCATCCTCGGCTTATACTTGAGTCAATAAGTTTTCCCAGTTTTTTATGATAAAATTAGGTGTCTCGGCTTATATTCGGGTCGGCTTATACTTGAATATATATGGTAGCTTAACAAAAAAATGTATATAGACAAACCACATAGGCATAAAGTGTTTACATAAAAGAACACCTCACTCCCAATTGAGGTGCTTCAACCCTAGGAGAAGATAATACAGTTAATGTATGCCTTGTCAATTATGATTGTGCAATCCCTGCCCTTCTTTTAAACCACTAAATAATGCAGTACAAATGGTTGAATTGTGCTGACCTATTTTATAGAAAAATCTCATTTTTTTAGACATCCTGAGATGGTAGGCTCTTCCAAGGACAGTATGAACATGTTTGTGTTCTTACAACCTGATCCATATCAGTGTGTGTTTTGGAATGGAGGGGACTGTTGGTAGCATTTTCTGGAATCTCTACCAGGGCTCTTCTAAAAACCAACCAGCCAGGAAAGGGTTTCATAGAATCACAGAATCATAGAATAGTAGAGTTGGAAGAGACCTCATGGGCCATCCAGTCCAACCCCCTGCTAAGAAGCAGGAAATCGCATTCAAAGCACCCCTGACAGATGGCCATCCAGCCTCTGCTGGGTTTGTTGAAGTTGTTTTCTTACAGGGATAACCTGTAAAAATACAGGCTGAGCATCTCTTATTTAGAATTCCAAATTACTCCAAAATCCAAAAGTGTCCACAGGCATGGTTGAAATAGTGACACCCTTGCCTTCTGATGGCTCAGTGTATACAAATGTTGTTTCATGTACACAGTTGTTAAAACATTGTAGAAACAATGTATATAAGGTGTATTTGAAACATTCCAAAATCTTTAAAAAAAATATCCCAAACACTTCTGATCCCAAGCATTTTGGATCAGTGTTACCCAACCTGCATTTTTTTTTTTAGTTTTACAGCGCAAATGTAGCATTTCATTTACCATGTTCCAGAAATAAAAAGAAAGCCATTTGAGAATGGAAATAAAATGTTACAGCTATTGAGAATTGTCAGGAAATCAGTGCCGGACAACAAAAACATCACTTTGCTACTAAAACTCCCAAACAAAATAAAACAAACATAAATAACAGCAATAGCACCACAACCTCTTGAAACATTTATTCTGTCTGGAAAAAATGTTCTATACTGAGTTCCATTGGATGTTTCCATTTTATTTCCCCTAGAAATAGAAAACTGTGATTTCCTCTCAGATCACTAGATGTCATCTTTCTTCTCCATAATGCAATTTTGGGTCCTTTGGAAAGTACCTATTTTTAGATCGTAATTGCAGCAGTTATAAGCAGGCTACTTTCATGATGGCTGCGAGTTGTAAATTGAGGTTCAGATCCCCATGCAGACATTGAAAGTCCAAGTGCAGGATAGTTGTGACAAACCACAATCACTTGGCTAAAATTACCTCATAGAACTTCTGTGAAGCAAAAAAGAAATACTCCATTTTTCTTCTTGGAAAGAAAAATGAAAATGCAATGTTATTTATAGGGTGGCAAATGTCTAAACAGACTCCCTTGTGTGAATGCAATACTTCTTTTATATTTTATATATATACTAGCTATGCCTGGCCACACGTTGCTGTGGCGTGGTCTGGTGGTGTTGGTGCGAACTTGTTGAGGTAGTGGTGGTATTGAATGTCTGTTGTATGGTTGTCTTTATGTTTAGTATGCATTTGGTTGTTTGTGTACTGTGAAAGTGGTGAGGGTAGAGGGGGTCTATGTCCCTGTGTACTATTGTATAGTATTTACATGTTGTCCATGTGTTGGGAATGCTTGGATTGTGTCTTGCTGCATAGTAGAAAGGGTTGGGCTGGATGGCCCTTAGGGGTCTCTCCAAACTCTTGTGCCTGTCCCCTGGGCTGAGTGTGTTGCTAGGAGACCAAGTGGGCAGAGCTTAGCCCTCTAACTGGCAGCAATTGGATAAAAACAATTATTCCTCTCCCTCTAATTAGGACTTTATTTTTCTTTTCTTTTTGTTGTATCAACCTAGAGCCGTGGATGATGGGTTGTGTTGTCAAATTTCAAGGTTGGGAAGCCTGTAGTTTTGTTGTTTTGTCCGCTGCCCTGATGCCATCACTCTTTTATATATATATAGATAGAAAGAAGAATTGAAAGATTTGGTGCTAGATAATTCCCCCCTTAAACGTACATATAACCTTACGACTGGAATGATGATGTGGCATGCCAATATTAACACTGATGCTTATATATTTTCTAAGATTAGGAGTGTAAAGAACAGATTTTATGTGCTTTTCTGTGCTGCTATATACATGAATTCATAGGCAAGAAGATATTATTTATTATTATTCATTGCATTTGTATACTGTATTTACTTTCTGCCAAACACAATTAAAACAATTAAAATACAAATAAAAAATAAAAAATCTCAATTATAACATGTAAGTAAACTGATTAGAGACAGAGGAATAAAATGAAACAAATGGCACCCAGTCAGTTCATAATGCCTTGAGCAATAAACCAGCTGAAATGACAAAGCCCCACTGAATAAAAATGTATTTGCCTGCTAGCACTAGAACAACAAAAAGACAGCTATAGGCAGGATTGGATTTACGTCAGAGCTGCATTCCTGAAACCCATGATACAAATTGAGACTAACCTACATGGCAAGAGCCTGCTCTGTAGGAAATGGTTGGAGAACAGGAAAATAGATTCCATATGGAGTTTCCAAAGATGTAGCAGCATTAAGCTCTTTCAACTTTAAGGCAGGCTGATTTTTATTTTAGCAACATAAAAAGGAAGGGGGGGGAGTGGAGTGAAGAAGAGTACCGTAGCAACACCTTTAAGACTGAAATTTCATGGATATACATTAAGTTTCTCAGATATTGAACAGAGTTGTGACTGTAGGAGTAGGATGAAATATAATAGGATCCAAAAAATGCAAGCATGACCCTTGTCTCAATAATAATAATAATAATAATAATAATAATAATAATAATAATAATAATAATAATTTATTTGCCAACTGCAAAAGGCCACCCTTCTGGGATCTGCATGCATCATCCGAAAATACATCACACAGTCCTAGACACTTGGGAAGTGTTCAACTTGTGATTTTGTGAAATGAAATCCAGCATATCTATCTTGTTTGCTGTGTCATAATATAATAATAATAATAATAATAATAATAATAATAATAATAATAATAATAATAATGCTTTATTTCTGTATCCCGCCACCATCTCCCCGAAGGGACTCGGGGCAGCTAACATGGGGCCAAGCCCAGAAAAGATAAAGTATGAACAAGTTAAAATATAAAACAAAACAACAAAATAATAAGCAGTATAAAATGAAAAGCAAATTCAAGCACAGATTATACATAAATACATAAAACAAGATAAAGTTTAAAAACCATATCCGTTTCACCACCAAAGGGACAAAAGAATAAAAGGGGGTCAGAGTAAAGTGCATAATAACTAGATTATTCCATAAAGTGCCTGACCCAGTGTTCCAAAGTTTCCAAGATAACATTAGGGGTAGGCTGGGGTGGGACCAGAGATAGAGTGCAGAATAGCAACAAAGTTGTCAAGGGGTCTGTAGTGTCTTGCTTAATCGAAAGAACGTTGAAAGAACCATGTCTTAAGTTGTTTAATAAAAGCAGACAGGGTTGGGGCCAGCCTAATCTCCCTAGGGAGGGAGTTCCAGAGCCGAGGGGCCACCACAAAGAAGGCTCTCTCCCTCGTCCCCACCAACCAAACCTGTGATGTTGGAAGGAACGAGAGGAGAGCCTCCCCAGAAGATCGAAGAGATTGCTGAAAGGTCTGTATCACCTTACATGGCTCTTTCAAAATTTGAAAATCCACTAGGCTAAACAAGAGGCCTGGCTCCAAAATCTGATAACCCAGGCAGGTTGAAGGCAGAGAACACCATCTTTCAAGCAGTCTAATTCCAAATCATATAAAGTTTCATAAATCATAACCAACATTTTGAATTATATTTGGAAACAGCCAAGTAGTCAAAGTAGCTTCCATAGCATTATGGTCCACCATAGTCAGCTATCTGACCATAGCAGTCTGGGCCAGCTGACATTTCTGAATGTTTTTAAAAAGCAAGACTTAAAGAGATTATTAATCCAAAGAAATTTCAGTTTAGACTTTGTTGTTGTGCACCTCCAAATTATTTTCAACATATGGTAATGCTAAGGCGAATCTATCAAACGGGTTTCTCAGCACAAATTGCCTTCATTTGAGATTCGGAGAGTGTGACTTTCTATGGCTGAGCAGGGATTTACATTCTTGCCTCCAAAACTCAAGTCACTCAGGATTTTGAGACTATATAAACTTTTGCCTCACTATCACCTTGGGATATATTTCACTGCCACGCTATGAAACCAGTCTAATTTGAATTATTTTGTACAACATCCCACTCGTACAACAACCTGGACTAAAGTTTGCATTGTCTGTCCATGCAAAAGTTGGTTTCTTAGCTCAAAACAAAGGACCACCTCCCCCAAAACCCAGGAGCCAAGAGAAAGCGGGTGGATAAAGCCAAAAACAGGAAAGAGAAGTCGTGATTGGCATCAACCCATGTGCTTACTCAGCTATAGTTTACTCAAAGAGCCAACTTTCCACAAGCATTCTCCTATAAATTTGACATTCATTTACTTTATAAAATGCCATTACTGACACTAGGAATTAGTATCAATGGATGATTGCCAAGGCCCACAAATCACTACAGGTCTACTATCAACCCTTGGAATGCTCTTTTCCTACATTCCCTTCTCTTTGCCTGTTCTGCATGTTTGCTTGCTCTCTCTGAATTGGATAAACCCTAAGAGGAGAAAATGAAAGCAACAGTTTCTTTCCAACAGTTTCAATTCCAGAGAAGAAACCATCAGGGCTAGCTAACACCTTCCAACAAAGGATTCCTCCAGGCAGCAAGCAGCCAGGCTTTGAAGCTGCAAGGCTATTCAGTGCTAATCAAGGTAGCTAATTGTAACATTCACGCTTGCTCAAGCAGACAAGAGTTATTTCTCCCACCCTGGACATGCCACAGATATATAAACCTCACTTGACTTGTTTACAACAGACCTCACAACCTCTGAAGATGCCTGTCATAGATGTGGGCGAAATGTCAGAAGAGAATGCTTCTGGAACATGGGCACAGAGCCTGGAAAACTCACAGCAACCCAGTGATTCCAGCCATGAAAGCCTTCAACAATACCTTAAAGGAAAAGTACTTCCCATACTTCCCTTGTCCTCTCTTTCTCTGGAAAACACAGAAAAAGAAAAGTGGGGGTTAGTCAGGCAACAATGATGAATATGGTGGCCCATTTTATGGCCTCAAGGGCAGGATGAGGAGGTGTGTCCTGAGATGCTTGTACAGAGAAAGGAGTGTGCATTGTGCATCCAGTCTAATGTCATTTCCAATCCATATGAAATTATCTCCCCCTTTCCCCAACACACCTGCACATTTCAATTGCTAACAAAAACAGCAGAATGGCCAACAAAAATCATATTGAAGTGAATATTGTATAACACTGAACATTTTGGAGGAAAAGTGGTTTGTACAGGCATAACAAATGAAATCTTTTAAAATCCCAAATGACATGCAATTAATATCAGCAAAGCCATAATAAACAGTATTAGAATTGTGCAAGTTGGGTGGTTTGTTTTGAAAAATCCCATGTTTATAGTTCAGTTTATATGTAATGTTCATAATACAGGGCTAAGATAAACCCAGGATTGTTTTAATCACACTTTTCACTCTGTTTTGAACATTTTAAAAACTCTTTCTTGGCTGTAGTTTTATATTTTTTTCATATTTTTCTTATCCTGAAGCTGTTACAATTCCAGCTAAGCAGCAACAAAGGATCAAAAGAACAGGAAGGAGAGCCATAAATATTTAAAAACACTGACTTGCAAGCAGGAAACCCCCCTCCCCCTTAAGCAGATGTGAAGCTCTGCTCTAGATGCAAAACTGTACTGTGCTGATGGTTGTTTGACATTTTAGGTTTATATAACATGGCTGGGGAAGCTGTATCTCTGGAACCAATCTGAAATTTAGCACTGTAGGATGTCAGTGTGTTTTGCTTTGGGGAGGGGAGATGGAGAAGGAAGGGCTGAGCACGTAATTGCTTAACTTTCCTTTTGCATTTGGGAGGATACAGTGAAGAGCCCCTGTGGTGTTTTCAAAGGAGCATTATTTATTAATTTATATAAATATCCCATCCTGTACCTGAAGATCGCAAGGCAGGATCTACTCAACAAAAGAATTTTAAAACAATTAAACTTGATAAAAACCCCTCCAAAGCATCTTCTTTTCTCCAGTTCTGTGATGTTCTCCTTTGCTTGCCCCCATATTGAGCAGGAAAATGTAATGAGAACACAAACAGAATCACTAAAAGACTGAAGCAAATTCCATGTAATGAAAGGATCCAGAGAAGGTACAATTGAGGTGCAGAGTTTGACACCGAGGGTAGATCTACACCAGGCATGGGAAAACTAAGGCCCCTTGGGTGCCTACTTCAGGCCCTCCTCATTTTCCCTGTCCTCTTGGCATAAGGATGTGGTGGCAGAAAGGACAAGGGAGGAAGGCACGCAGCAGCTGAGAGCCCTCTGGGGTGCTCCCAGCAACTGCGTGTCTTGACTTCCTCCTGTTATAAGGACACTGCGTCACCATATTTATTTATTTATTTATTTGCAGCATTTATATTCCGCCCTTCTCACCCCGAAGGGGACTCAGGGTGGATCACATTACACATATAGGCAAACATTCAATGCCTTTTAACATAGAACAAAGACAAACAAACATAGGCTCCAAGCGGGGCTCGAACTCATGACCTCCTGGTCAGAGTGATTCATTGCAGTTAATTGCAGAAGCTGGCTTGCTCTCCCGCCTGCGCCACAGCCCGGGCGTGTCAGGAGGGTAGCTTGAAGGAGGTATGCAGCGGTTGAGAGCTCTCCAGAATACTTTCAGATATTGCCTGTCTCACGCTCTTCCCCTGGCATAATGCTGAGGGGAAAGCCTGAAGATCGAGGGAGGCGTATGGGGGCAATTGCCCCATATTTTGTTTTTCTTCTGACATAAGGATGGGGTGAACAGGCCCTGTCCCACTCCTCCTGGCTTCTCCCTGGATCCCTTCTTCCCAGGTCCCCCCCCCCCCCCCAATGTGTGCCCAGCCACCCTCCCTCCCAGCACGGATCAACAATGTGGCCCCAAGGCAACAAAGTTTGCCCATGCCTGATCTACACCCTAGAATTAGTGCAGTTTGACAGCACTTATGTGCTATGGCTGAATTGTATGAAATCCTGATATTTGTAGTACGGTGAGACTGGAGCACCTTTTGGCAGAAGAGACTAAAGGTCTTACAAAACTTCCATGATTCCATGCAAGTTAATGTTGTGTCAAACTGCATCAATTCTACAATGTAGATAAATACTGAGAAACAATTGTAGAAGGAGGTAAAACTGAGGGACATGGTAGAGTTTTGTCGTATCCTGTGTACCATGGAGAAAATAAATTACAGCCCATGCACACATCTGATGCCACCAAGTTAGCTCCTACAAATCACACAGTTAAGATCAGAGCTGTCAAAGCAAGCAGCAAAACATAAAAAATACAGTGGATCATCAAAATTGCAAGAAATAGGTTCTAAGGCAGTGGTTCTCAATTTGGGTTCCTCAGATGTTTTTGGTCTTCAACTCCCACAAATCCTAACAGCTGTTAAACTGGCTGGGATTTCTGGAAGTTGTTGGCGAAAACACCTGGGGACCCACAGGTTGAGAACCACTGCTCTAAGGTGTGGAAGGACACTCTGCTAGCCTCTTACACTGAAAATGCATTCTGGAGTTGCATTGGTGTTATCGCAGCTGCAGTGGCCACAACAGAGAAAGGGTGTGCCACTTAAAGGGACCAGTGTAACTCTCTAATTCTAATCCCTCGCCCCAATCCACTAGTTATCAGGGAAGAAATATAGGCTCTGTTTTCACTGACCATTTCATGCAGTTTCAAACTGTTTTTGAAGAAAGTGGTTTTGCTGTGCAGATGATTACATAGGAAATCCTATAATCAGTTCGAGGCCCAGATGATGATCGCACAAACCACAGAGCACTGGTGCACATCAAGGGCTCTTTTTTTGGCGGACTTTTGTGGGAATTTGTTGTTTGAATGTCACAGCATTAAATGGCCAATGTAGACGGGGCTATCGTGACTGGTACTTGCTCCAGCCATATACCAAAGGTAATGGAATATTTTGGCTGCATTCCACTGCCAAACCAGCTGCATTACTGTTAGATAAAGATGCCAGCTTACAACTCATGAAAAATAGCATTGACTCAATGTATCAAAGTTCCCTTAATTCCATTTATTTTTAGAATGCTACCCTAGGTGGAGTGAAAGAAAAAGAAGACAAATTTGAAGTTTGCAGAGATACTGTTCAGAGAAGAAAAAAAATCCAAGGAGTAATTTCTAATCAATATTGGCATGACATGGATTCTAGCACCACCATGAGTTCAAAAAGCAAAAGACAGATTGGTTGTTTCTGAAATAAAACTGCATTTTGTTGTAATTTTGGGGTCTATTTTTACAGTGAAGTCATCTTTTCTAAACATATATTCATTTTTGTAATTCATTCAGCAAACAGTTTCAGGATTAATGATCTGCTAATAAACATTTAATAATTATGTGCTACATGGCCGTGATATGATTTTCTTCTCAAGCATTTTTGTCTGTAATAATGTGTGCTCTTGTGTGCAAATCAACAATCACTAAGTACAATCAAGCTGCTCCAAGTTTCATGTTGTTAGCTATAATATAAAATCCCTGTGACCCCATTACCTAAGAGACTCAATTGACATTTTATTAAATTGTTATAAAGATCCCTATCCTTTCTTGCTTTAATTTGGTGGTTTACAAAATCTCAATATTCTTAGCAATCCATCCTCTTCAAAGTAAGGATGGGCACAAAGCTGTGAGAGTTGTTGGAATGAGAAGTACATGCACAAATGTTAGTTTTTTAGCATCAACTCTGCCTGAATTGCATTGAACTACAGTTTTAAATTGCAATAGATGGGGTGCAAGACAAAAGGAGGACATGCAGTTGCCTCACCTAAAACCTCATGAATAACTGAGGCCACTTCTACACTTCCATGTAATCCAGATTATCAAAGCACATAATCTATGGCCCTTTGACACTGTCCTATATCCCAGGAATTTATCCCAGATTATCTGCTTTTCCCAGATTATCTGATAGTGGAGACTCATATAATCCATTTTAAAGTAGATTATCTGGGATATAGGGCAGTGTGGAAGGGGCCTACATTATCTGCTTAGAGCTGAATTATATAAATCTACACTGCCATATAATCCAGTTCAAAGCAGATAATCTGGATTTTATATGGCAGTGTAGAATGGGCCTGAATCTTACAAACCTGCTTCCAGTTTCGTCTTTTGTGTTTAGGAAAGGTCTGCCACTTACTGGCTCAAGATGGCATTACGGGCTACTGGATGATTTTAATATGCTAACATTAATTAATGTGTTGTTTTTTTTAAAAAAACAACAACAACAAACCCATGAGGTACACACATCTGTGTTTTGAAGCTATATAAATGGACATTGTTGTTACTGATTTATTAATTATATGCTTATTACTGTATATCTTTGTGCAGTAAGTTCAAGGCTGAGTAAATGGGGCTTTTCCATCCTCACTTTAGTCACTAAGGTAGATGAAATTGAGAAAGGCTAACATTATTAGTGAGTTTCATGACTCAGTGGAAACTTGATCTCCCAAACCTCAGTCCAGCAGTCTAATTGAGAGCTGATTTTTTTTAAAAAAATGTTTTTTAAACCCATACTTTTCAAAAATGGAACTGAACTTCTAGCTTTTTGGCATTTTGTGCAGTCCATGCGGCCCCCTCCATAAGTTCTTGTGGGCAGAAAATTGGCCTGTAAACCTGCCAAAAATGTCCCTCCTTGCTGTTAACTATTATACCACCCTCATTTTTTAAACATCTTTGAAGAAGTTACAAAAGTCCACCTCCTAAAAGTTCCAACTCTTGCTAGAAATTATGGCAGCTATGTTCTACAAAACAATGAGGGCATCAAATTATGATGTTGGCCCTGACTAATTGACAGCATGGTATAGTGGTTTGAATGTCGGACAATGACTCTGGGGAACATGGTTTGAATCCCCACTCAGCTTTGAAACCCACTTGGTAATCTTGGACAAGTTACATTCTCAGCCTTAGAGAAAAATAAATGGCAAGTGTTTTCTGAACAAATCTTGCCAAGAAAATCCTATGATATATTCTCTATAGGGCTACTGTAGGTCAGAAATGCCTTGAAGGCACACAAGAGCAACAGCAACAACATCAAAGGGTGATGTGATACTCACACGGCAGAAAAAGTTATTCCTTGTGATGTTTACAATCACAAACCTGGTATGTCTTGGGATAGTAATCATGGGAAGCTCTAAATCAGTGGTTCTCAACCTGTGGGTCACCAGATGTTTTGGCCTTCAACTCCCAGAAATCCTAACAGTGGGTAAACTGGCTGGGATTTCTGGGAGTTGTAAGCCAAAACACCTGGGAACCTACAGGTTGAGAACCACTACTCTAAATATAGTTGCACTACAATTCCCAGTAAACTTATCCAGCATAGCCAGTGGTGGCCTATGATAATTAAGATCACATGATTCTCATTCCTGCCATTTATGTTGTGCTGCCATTCAATGACAAAAAGCTTATGTTATAGGTTGGTTGTCTTTTCACTTTGAAACCTATGCAAATGCTTTTGTGGCAAAACCTAAGTGATAAATATTTTGTAGAATTATAACATTCCCTTCTAATCCAATGTGGCTTTCAATGTATCATGATACATGGGCATAAGGAACTGGGGATGAAAGTTGGGTGCCCACAGATTTTGCTGAGTGTTACTTTAGATTTCATATTCTGTTGGTATGTTCCAACCTTATTTAACCCAAACAATTCCTATTCTTGTTGATAGGTGTGTTAAGCAAGTACCAATCTCTCCCACTAAAACAACATAGCTTGAAAGTGTTTAACATTGGTGGTGTTGAGCCCTCTGTATTTAAAATGGAGTGGGAACGATGTGAGCCATGGACTTCATGAGACCCTTGTAGTCTCCCAGAAGCTCTCCAAACTGTTCAATTTCCCATTGAATTTGGAGGTGATTTTTCATACTAAAGCTACCCCAAATGTCTTAAAACTATTGGTAGTACTCCCAACATTATCAACAGGCTAAAAACCAGTTTTACTTTCTGGTGCAACAGTGACATATCAGTGGAATCAATGTGTGTGCGTGCACATGTGTGTGAGAAAAGCTAGCCCTCATCCAAATGCAGTTTCCTAACTCCCCAAAGTAATAATAATCAACATTTGAGATTTGATATTCCATTGTTTCTTGTGTGTAGATGGTATGAGAATCTGCTGCTTATTGCCAGCATGTTTGCCGGAATGCCTGAGCCAAGCTTTTGCCGTCTCATCTCAAAAAAGTAAATGAACCAGCAGATGCTCTACCAGTTAATGGACAAGTGAGGAAATTAGTCTAGTATCAAATAGAGACAAGGCTCCAAAACTGTATAGAAAGTGGCATTGCAAACTGGCTTTCTTAAAGTGAACCATATGTTCCTGTGTGTCTAACCAAGTTAGTTAGCAATCTTCATTTAACAAGAACAAGAGGATTGAACCCTACCCTGAAATTTTGACACAGGGAAAACAAAAGAGGAAGAGATATGTGGAAACACGAGTAAACAGGAAAACACAACTGATATTTTATTTTGCTAGAGTAAGCCATGGACATCACACACAATGAAAGGCACAGATATCATTCCGCCAAATACAGATCTCTAGAGGTAGATAGTGAGGAATACTTATGTCAGAGTCACTGTTACTTCGATTTGAATCTTGCATATTTTAGTTTTGTTAATTCAGTAGTGTTGAGTACAGTGATTGCAGAAGGGTTCCTTCAAGTGGCATGTGTCATATCATGTACTTCTTCTCACCAGCCTGTAGCCTCTATCATGCTTGTCTGTTATTGGGCACTGGAAATATACAGAGATTTCTTCACTGTAGAATTAATTGACATTACTTTAACTGCCATGGTTCAATGCTATGGAACCATGGAAGTTATATTTTTACAAAGTCTTTAGCCTTCTCTGCCAAAGAGTGCTAGTGCTTCACTAAACTACAACTCCTAGGATCCCACAGCATTGAACAATGGCTGTTAAAGCAGTGTTAAACTGCATTACTTCTGCAGTGTAGATACACCCTTAATTTGCCAAGTTGATTGCTGAGGCACATACTTCTGAGGAAACCCTGTTTGGAGAAGGAAAAAAAGTGACCCACAGGAAATATAAATTCCTCTCAACATCTTATTGTGTGATGCTGTAGCGGAACCTTCGTGCTACGGTTCTTGTTGGCGCAGTGGAGGAATTTTGAAGACGGACAACTGAAGGAATTTCCCAGAAAGCAGTTTTATTTCGCTAATGGCCACTAGGGGTCCCCCTAGCACAAAGTAAGTGCTTCTCCAGGGGAACCGCCCAGTGACATGCTGAGTGAACATTTATACACACTACAGGGTTCGGGTTATGCCCGCCCACAAGCAAATTCATTGGCTTAGAGTTGTGACGCTGCCCAATCTGTGCTGACCAGCAGGCCGGCTGCACCCTTTTTGTGCCGTGCTCACAAATCTTTCAGAGCGCCTGCGTACGCATGCTCTGTTTGTTTATCTATAGCTTTCATTTCTTCAGAAACACATGATTTCCCAGAAGTCACATGTTTCTGTGAGTTTATGCACCCGGGTCGCTAGCTGTCGCCATCTCTGCCCATATATGGTATTTCCTGGGGTTCCTTAACCCCCCCCCCGCCTCACTCCCCCATTTTCTTTTTGCGAAGCGCATGTACAAAAGCTGAAGCAAAGCATTATGGTTCCATCCAATCCCGCTTGGCTTGGAGTATGGCTATCTTTTTTTCAGGTAAAGATTGTGTGACACACCTAGTACACATTTGCATCATTATTGGAGTGCAACACATAACTATGAGAACAATGAACAATCCTAAAATCCCTACCAACAATATGTTCTTCAACCATTCTATTGAGGGTAACCAGCTAGTCACCCAGGAGAAGGGAGACCAACCTTCTATCTCCTGGACATTATTGTAAATTAACTTTTGTAATGACTCGATGTCATCTTCAATAGTATTATTCAAGTTATGAAATTTCACTACACAACGTCCTCTAACCATGGCGCATAACCCCCCTCTGGCCGCCAGTAGGTAGTCAAGGGCCAACTTATGCTGTAGGGCCATCTGGCTGATTTCTTCTACTTCAGACTGGATTTCCCGGAAAATTTTACCAGTGGCATTTATGGACTTTTCAAGGCGGCAAGTCAGGCCTAGAACACTTCTACGGTTTGCTTGAGCTACAATCCCTGGGTAAGCACCCAGTGTCAACAAGCCTGTGATCAGGCCTCCTCCTACACGGGAGGCTTCTGAACCTGACAGGGCCTTGTTGATAATGACCTCATCCGAGCATTCTGGTCCTAGAGGGCCTGTTTGCACAATGTCCCGTTTCAGGCGCTGATGCCCTTTGTGTAAGACCTGAACTGGGAATGTCAAATAACCCACACCGACACACTGGTAGTTGCCGGGGTGATAATTTGTGGCCCATTTATCAAAGAAAAACCATAGATTTGGATCCCTAATTTGCCATAACGGACAGAGGCTTTTACCTAGGCTCAGTTGGGTTAATTGTTGCAGTATGTTCATATAAGATTTTAGGCCCTCAATAGAATCATTCACACTAAATGTGGGATAATCTGGATACATGCTAGCCCACTCGGTTGCGGTTAGATTTAATCGTGAGACATAAGATGTATTAAATCGTCCATGTAGATAGAACCGGTCTCGACAATGGGAATAATTGCCTAATCGGGAAAAGAACGCCTGCCTAGTTCCCCAGTGTTTCCACTCAGAATTCCATATTCCCGATCCTCCACAACAGAAGCACAAACCCCTGGTGGAGGTATGGTATCTAAACCGTCGAAACCGAGTTTTATTTATCCTTTGCGGTATGCTAGAAAACACGGTAGGTGGACCCTCCTGAGCCTTGGACAATCCCTCCAACACAATCTGTGGTTCATCAATTAAATCGGGAAGAAATGAAAAATCTCCTACGGTGAGGGGGTGTTCATATATTAATGCTACCTCTTTCCCGTGCTGCTCAAACATATAATTGGCATGTTCTTTTATCCAATTCCCATGTGCTCTTTTTCCAAAAGAGAGAATAAAACTCAGCACAAATAATATACCAAACACAGTGCGCTTTCCTCCCCTCCTCATAGCTTGTCTCCCACTTTTTCCTCTCAAAATGTCTAGCCACCATCTCCCGGAGAGCGCCTTTGTTGGGCCATGCTGCGACATACTTGACCACCGACGCTCCGTTGCACCCGAAGGGATCAGCTTCATGGCCTTGTTGACCCCTTAGGGAGTTGCCGGATGATCCTGAGTCTCAGGTCCTCACCAGGAACTCGCTCCGTCCGCCACTCCTCAGGTGCTAATTTTACACGGGTGTAATGTATCCACGGCTTAATCTCCTTCACCTTCACTGCAGTGGGGGTAGACAGGAGCACAACATAGGGTCCTCGCCACTTGGGTCCCAATGGCTCAATCTTCCAATCCTTGACCAGAACCTCGTCACCTGGTGAAAAACAATGTAGAGGTGTGGTAGGGAATGGTGGGTTCAATTCAGAAATGTATTTTTCTAACTGCTGCATTTGTCTGCCCAAAGCCTGAACCTGGGCCAATGTCTGTTTCTCTCCTATGAGGTGCTGCTCAGCTCCTGTCTCTAAGGCTCCCTTCAAGTTCAAAGGGGGTCGTCCATAGAGTCTTTCAAAAGGGGAGAGTCCTGTCCGTTTGTGTGGTGTACATCTGATTCCTAATAATGCCATGGGCAAAACCACCGTCCACGGCAATCCTGTCTCTTGGCAAAGTTTCCCAAGCTGAGCCTTTAATGTCCTATTCATTCTTTCCACTTTTCCAGAAGATTGGGGTCTATATGCACAATGTAACTTCCACTTTATGCCCAAAATTCTACATAATCCTTGCACAGCCTGTTGAATATATGCGGGGCCATTATCTGATCCAATTTCTAAGGGTATGCCAAATCTGGGAATAACATCTTTCATTAGAGCTCTTGACACCTCTACAGCCTTCTCAGTTCTTGTAGGGTAAGCTTCCACCCATCCTGTGTATGTGTCCACGAACACCAGTAAATATTTGTATCCTTTGTATGGGGGCATTTCTGTAAAGTCAGTGACTAAAGCTTCAAAGGGTACCCCACCCACATGTTGGACTCCTGGTGGCTTGAGGGGTCCTTCTCTGGGGTTATTTTTGATACATGTCCAGCATCTTCGGGCTGCTGCTGCCGTTAGGCTATGTAATCCATCGATATACAACTGTCGTCCTAGCAGATTTGCCAATGCCATTTTTCCTAAATGTGTGTTTTGGTGCATGTGTTGGACTAAGTGCCATGCCAAGTCCTTAGGGACGTAGACACGGGCGTCTGGCATCACTATGAGTTCTCCTGACCACTGACCCTTCTCCTTTAAGGCCCATTCTTCTTCCTCTGGTGTATATGTAATGTTATGTTCAGTTAATTCTACCTGTAGGGCCATTACCTGATGTTCAATATAGGGCAGCCTAGCTGCCTCTTTGGCTGCCAGATCAGCCTGCCTATTTCCTTGCACTACGGGATCGTCTCCACGTTGGTGCCCTTTACAATGCATCACAGCCACCTGCCTTGGCTTCCAAACCGCCTCCAGGAGATCCACAATCTCTCCAGCATGTTTCACGCACTTTCCTCCAGACGTGAGGAGCCCGCGCTCCTTGTACAGTGCTCCATGTGCGTGGAGGGTGGTGAAGGCATATTTTGAGTCTGTGTAGACGTTAACCCGCTTTCCGCTTGACAATTCCAACGCTCGGGTCAGGGCAATCAATTCGGCCTTCTGGGCAGAAGTCCCCGGGGGCAGTGACTCTGCTTCCAGCGTCTCTCCCCCCCACCGAACAACCGCATAACCTGAGTGTCTTTGATTATTTTCCATAAAGGAGCTTCCATCTGTGAACAGAGTGTCGTCCACCTTAGTTAGTGGCACATCCTTCAAATCCGGTCGACTGGAGAATACCTCATCCATCACCTGGGCACACTGATGGATCGTGGTGTCTCCTGGAGTCGGGAGCAAGGTGGCCGGATTCAGAGTGGAGCAAGTCTCCAGGGTCACCAGTGGGTTGTCACACAACAATCCCTCATATTTCATTAACCTCTCACTTGTGAGCCAGCGCGGTCCCTTAATGTCTAACAGTGCCTTAACGCTATGGGGCACCTTAACTGTCAGTGGCTGTCCTAGGGTCAATTTATTCGCTTCTTTGATTAAATCTACTGATGCTGCCACAGCCCTCAGGCAAGGTGGCAATCCACGAGCCACTGTGTCCAATTGCTTTGACAAGTAGGCAATCGGCCTTTGCCATGAACCTAGTGGTTGGGTCAATACTCCAACCGCTGTTCCTTCCCGCTCTGCAGCGAACAGAGTGAATGGTTTTTCCAAATCGGGCAGTCCTAATGCTGGAGATGACATCAATGCTTCTTTTAATGCCTTAAATGCCTGTTGACATTCTTCTGTCCACTCAAATGGATCTTCTCTTCCACCTCTCGTAGCCTGGTACAGTGGCTTAGCCAACACGGCGTAGTTGGGGATCCACTGTCTACAATATCCTGCTGATCCCAAAAATTCCCGCACCTGTCGCCGGGTACTGGGAGTGGGGATGGCACAAACAACTTCCTTTCTTTCAGCTCCTAACATCTTCTTTCCTTCGGTCAGATGGAACCCCAAATATTTCACCGTGGAACAGCACAACTGGGCCTTTTTCTTTGACACTTTGTAACCCTTTTCTTCCAATGTCTTGAGAAATCTCAAAGTATGCTCTTTACAGCCCCCTAGTGTCCGGCAAGCGATAAGCAGGTCATCTGCATATTGAAGCCAAATTCCCTCTTCCTTAGGTATTACAAAATCCTGTAAGTCTTTGGCCAGGGCTTGACCAAAAATGGTCGGGCTATCCCGGAACCCCTGAGGAAGGCGTGTCCAAACATACTGGGTCCTTTGCCCTGACTGCTGAGATTCCCACTGGAAAGCAAAGATCGGTTGGGATACAGGGGCCAATCGAATACAAAAGAATGCATCCTTTAAATCCAATACAGTAAACCATTTGGCAAATGCTGGTACTAGACTCATCATGATGTATGGATTTGGCACTACCGGGGTTAGGGGAACGGTGACTTGATTTACAGCCCGCAAATCTTGAACTGGGCGATATTCTCCTTGTCCTCCTGGTTTCTTGACTGGGAGCAGGGGCGTGTTCCATGGGGAACTGCATGGTACCAATATCCCATGCTGCAGAAGTCGCTCTAGATGCTTTCTGATCCCCTGCACTGCCTCTCGACTGACGGGATACTGTGGCTTGCATATGGGCCCCATTCCTCTTTTCACTTCCACCACCACCGGTGGAACATATTTAGCTAATCCTGGAGGATTATCTTCTGCCCACACTAAAGGAGTCTCATGCCATGGCCATTGTATTTCTTCAGTAAAAATCCTAACTTGAAACAGTCTCCATTCCTCTTCCATGGGAAATGATAGCTCCACTTGTCCATTCTTCATGAACTGGAGTTGAGCTTGTAATTTTGATAAAATGTCCCTTCCCAATAAAGGGACTGGGCAGTCTGGGAGATATAACATCTTATGCTTGACCTGATGTCCGGCCAGATTGCAGGTGCGTTCCTTAAGGAAGGGGCACTTCTGGGTCTTCCCAGACACCCCTATTACTTTCGTAGTTTCCCGAGTTGGTGGACTAATTTTTGTATTTACTACTGATTTTTCGGCACCTGTGTCCACTAAAAAGTCCAATTGTTGGTCCCCGATTTCAAGTGTGACCATCGGCTCCCCGGGGTCCAACAAAACAAGAGCCTGGCTTCCTCATTCCTCTCCTCCATCCATATCTTCCCATTCTTCTTCCATCACAGCTGCTGCAGCTATCACCTCTCTTGCAGGAAAAGGTACGTAGTTCCCACGCCCTCTTCCCCTTCCTGGGTTTCTTCCTCTCTCAGGCCTTCCTCTTTCTCTCGGTCCTTCCTGACTTCCTTCTCTTCCTTCTCTTCCTTCTGGGCATTCACCTTTCCAGTGTCCAAACTTCTTACATTTAGCACATTGGTCTCGACCTAACCTCCGAGGGGGCCCCCTTCTTCCTCCTTGTCCCCCTCTGGCATATCCTCCTCTTCCTCTCTGTCCACTTGCACTTTGTTCCATCATGGTAACTAATGCTTGGTATTCCTGCTTCTTCTTCCTGTCCTTCTTCTCTTCTTCTACCTGGTCCCTCGCCATATAAACTTGATCTGCGAGTGCCAACAATTCATTCATAGTCTTTCCTAGAAATCCTGGTTGCTTTTGAATCTTTCTCCGGATGTCAGGAGCCGCTTGACTGATAAAAGACTGTTGAATCGCCCTCCTACCGTTTTCATCCTCCAAATTATACGGGCTATACTTTCTATATGCTGCCTCCAGCCTTTCCAAAAAGGCTGTTGGTGACTCAGATTTTTCCTGTACCACTCCCTGAATTTTTACAATGTTGACGGGTCGCGGCGGGCCCCTCTTTACCGCTTCTACCAATATACGCTGGAATCCTCTCAGTCTCTGCAAATGTCCTTCTTCTGCGGTGTCCCATTGGGGATCTATTTCCACAGGAAACCTCTGTGCTCCCCACTCGGCTGCATCACCATCTTGTGGGGCACCAACCTGGGCTATGGCTACCCCATTATTCAACACTGCTCTTCTCTCCTCTGATGTGAACAACATATTCAACAATTGTCTGCAATCTTGCCAGGTGGGATTATGGGTTGCCATAATCCCTTCCAATAGCCTAGCCATAGCTTGGGGTTCTTCACTATAAGGTGGAGTATTATTTTTCCAATTCAAAATGTCACTACTACTGAAAGGCACTACCTGGTATGCTTGAACTATCTCATTCCTGTTGTTTATCACAGGCACCGTTCTCAAGGGCATCTGGAGGGCCGGTCCGGTCGGTGAATCACCAGACCACACCGGAGCTCCATGTCTCCGAGTTTGTGCCGGAGAAGCACCACTGGGCATCCGTTGTGACTTCTTCTTTTCCTTTGTTTCCTCCTGATATTTTTCTAGGCTAGGATAGTGTTTCTTGGCCGCTTCGGTTGACTCCGAAGAGTAGGGTGGGGGTCTCGTTCCTAGTGTGGGGGCTGTTCCCTGGGGTGGGGGGGGCGGTGGCAAGGGTGGCGGCAATAATTCCTGTTGTCTAGCCTGTACACTCAACTGTAAATCTGGGTAGTCCTCCTCATTGGATTGGAAAACTTCCTTCTTTTTCCCCTCCTTCTTCACCACCATACATTTGCCATTCCTGCACTGTCGAACCCAACCTGGATCTTCTCTAACTACCCGTTCCCACGTAGCAATATAGACCCACTGGTTCGGATGATTCACAGCACAATATTCTTCCACTGTTCGGATCAGTTTCAGATCCCACGTTCCTTCTACTTGCCAACCTAAACCAAAATCTGGCCATTCTCCCTGACACAAATTTCTCAGTCTATAATCTCTTAGGTCCCTTGGATTCCCTGCTACGGCTCTGCTAGCAAAAGAGCCAAAATTATCTAAGATGCATTGTAAGGGAGTGGAGCTCTTTGAATTTTTCCCTCCCATCCTGCCTAATAGAGGGGACTGTCCTGGCCTGGGCACCCGGCCACTCACGGCATGCGTCAGGAAACACAAGACAGAACCCCTTTCTACCTCCCTGGGAACTTTTTTTTGTCCCTCCCAGCGCTGGCGTTCCCTTAATATCTCATGCAAACCCCTATACTTGCCAGATTTCTGTAGACGTCGGACCAACCTTCGCCCCTGGGCTTTTTCCCCTGGATCCTTTTCCTCCTAGCCGGTTTCTGTGGAACCTCGCTGATGTTGCAGCTCTCACCGTCAGTCGGCGTTGGCAATCAGAGGCAAGCACCGCAGCCGGTCGTGTAGTATTCAGGGGCCCCTTCTCGTCTCACGGTAGTTGCCTCAGGCCCCCACCGCTGAGTTGAGGCCGTCCCGCCAACGGGATCCGTCTCCAAATCTCCTGGCCCGTCTTATAGGAAAAAATCACGTCGGGGTCACCAGAAAATGTAGCGGAACCTTCGTGCTACGGTTCTTGTTGGCGCAGTGGAGGAATTTTGAAGACGGACAACTGAAGGAATTTCCCAGAAAGCAGTTTTATTTCGCTAATGGCCACTAGGGGTCCCCCTAGCACAAAGTAAGTGCTTCTCCAGGGGAACCGCCCAGTGACATGCTGAGTGAACATTTATACACACTACAGGGTTCGGGTTATGCCCGCCCACAAGCAAATTCATTGGCTTAGAGTTGTGACGCTGCCCAATCTGTGCTGACCAGCAGGCCGGCTGCACCCTTTTTGTGCCGTGCTCACAAATCTTTCAGAGCGCCTGCGTACGCATGCTCTGTTTGTTTATCTATAGCTTTCATTTCTTCAGAAACACATGATTTCCCAGAAGTCACATGTTTCTGTGAGTTTATGCACCCGGGTCGCTAGCTGTCGCCATCTCTGCCCATATATGGTATTTCCTGGGGTTCCTTAACCCCCCCCCGCCTCACTGCTACTTTGTGTTTAGAATGAGTTTGGGATTTTTCACAAGGATTGCATTTCTGTGCATTTTTTTAAAAAAAGTTTAAATTTCATTAAAGGAAAGATGGGGCATTTTTTTTAAAAAAAAATACAGAACTTGAGTAAAACCAGGTTAAAGAGATGATTAAAGCCTTCATTGCTCTCTGCAGTGGCCAAAGGTAGGGGCTGTCAGAATAGCTCAACCAGTGAAACATCACAATCTGATGCTTGAGTGCACCTGAATTCATGCCAGCTCTTAACTGTAGATGGAACCTGTTATCTATTAATACATTAATGTGAAAAGTCTTCAGGACCTTGTTTTGCTTTACATCAAGGTAAAATGCCTCAGTAGCTGTGAATTAACATTTTAAACACAATGGATCAATGGAAACTGCCTGTGCGTCATCCTTCCTGATTTGAAATTCAAGGTCTATGACACTAGGGTTTGCGCTTTTTTTTCTTTTTGGCTCTATGTAATTTATATGCTTATGAAACCCATTTTGGAAAACTTCCTTCATCTTGAGGGAGCGTTTCTTTTTGTCTTAATAGGTAATTGGTTGGAGACTAAGCTGTAATATGTAACTCCAAGGCAGAGTTGGCTATCAGGCAAATGAGGCATCTGCCTCAGGATGCAGATGCTGGGGAAGGAGATACGTGTGGCAAGATGTTTGAGGCTGGAGTTGTTCTTACATTCATTCCATTCTGATACCTCATCTGCTAGGCTGTAACTCTGAGGTCTTGCAAGAGCAGGAGCAGAACTGAGCTTCAATGCCAGGTGGCTTCCATACAATGGATGTACTATCTGGCTTTAATCTGCAAAATATCTTAGTTAATTCTGATCCATGGCAGCCTATTTCTGTAGAATCTCAGATGTAGAGCCTTGTGTGTGTTTAGCTACACTCCACTCTACCATTTGTGCATCCCACACTGATTCCTTCCTCAGGAATAAAATATAGAAGACAATCAAAGAAAAGTAATGTAAAACGGATTAAACGTCAGTACAGACATACTTCAATACAGAAAAGGAAGCTCCATTTTACAGTCTTTTTGCATCCATGCCTCCATTGTTGTTCATCCTCTATCTAGCTAGACATCTTTTAACAGCATTGGGACACAGCGAAGAAAGGCCATAGAAACACAAAGCTATAGAAACACTAAAGCTTGAATTAGGAGAGAATGGGGCTGTGCTCCAGCCAATCCTACTGCAGCTGTGTATGCCTGCTTATAACAGACAAGGTAAACAGCAGCTAAACCCAGAATTTTTCAATGAGCATGCTTGGACACCAACATAGAAAGAACAGAGAGCAGATACTCCTGCCTAACCAGCTTCCTCCAGCATTTTAAAAATGTCTAGATCTACAAATGTGGCCACCAAAATTGAAATCATAAGGGGGGGGGGGAATCTGGTATAAGGGGGAAAAAATCTCGATGCAGTTTGAAAGAAATCTTTGAGTGATCTCAAGATGGTTCAAATGTATTTGTTTCCTTATGAACCTGGCTTGGTTATTTCATTTCACATGTGCATTTGTTAGTTGAAAGTTTCCTCAAATATGCTGATTTGCCCCTTTTTTGTTTTTTGTTTTTTTTAATACTGCAGTAACCTGTCCTTATTCTCTCCATGTTATTTCTGCCTCTGGAACCAACATTTCTATTAACAAAATGATGGCAGAAAGACATCTGCATTGTTAACTGGGGCTAACCCACTGTGCCCTGCTTAATCTACTGTGCTATATCCCAGTTAACATTCTGCATTCTTAATTGGGGAATACCACAGTAGGTTAACCAGGACAAATAAAAAAAAAAAACCCTGGTCTCGTCTCCCTCCCTCCCATTCCCTTACTGTAAGTATACAGTAAGTATATTTACAGTATACAGTATTACTTACTGTAAGTATATCATAACTTAACTGGTAGCACCCATGACTGAAATATGATCTGCCTATTCTAGAGCAATAGGTCATCACTAGCTACTTTCTTTTTCTTTGTGATTTGTATTACTTTCATCGTGTTCTCCCCACATTCTTCCACACTTTTCTGAAAAAGCAGACCAAAACCCAGGAAAGTTAATATCAAACAAAAACCTTAATCTTTAAGATGTCAGAAGACTCTTCGTTGATTTTGTTAGAAATGCATAAAAAGTTTGAAACATTAGTTTTTGACAATGAATCACAAGATCCATAGGACACCAAACTTTGTGCCAGCTGTCAGTTTGAGGCCCCCTATGTATGCCTTTTCAATTAAAATGGAGCACAAAGAGACTGCGCCTGCCAAAGCCTACAAAATCTAGGCTTTGCACTTCATTGTTCAGGAAGCAATCAGAATAAAAAGATCCAATACTTGGCTGCAGCTTTTAAAACTGAACCTGGCACCTTATGGCGCAGGAAGCTAGTGAGATCCAAGATCCGATATTTGATGACATGACAGCTGGTTCTGCTGGAAGCATTTGTTGTCATCAGCTTTCTTTGAGCTCTGGAAAAAAAAGTCTGGCAAAAAAAACAAAAACTAGTAACCTTCTCTACAAGATTACTCTCCCCCTCCACCTCTTATTTAGCTTAATAGGCATATATAAGAGTTAGTTTAAACAAAGAAATCCTTCTATTAGCATAAATTACAGTGGCTTCATGAGAAGTTAAATGTAGTGGCTGGGAATAGATTTGCTGAGTAATAAAGAAACTGGGTTACTTTTCCAATAAAGCCTGGTGGTTAACAAGTCAATTTATTAAGTGTTCCTGCAGATGTGCACTGGGTTCTATTCTATAGCAGAAGAAAAGAGTAGTAGTTGGAGCGAAGAGTTTAAATGATCAGTTGGTCTAATAATGAACTTTATTGGGTGCCCCTCTTCCTCCAAATCCTTCCAGAAGCATTTTCTCCTGATGTTTTGCCCACATCTATGGCAAGCATCCTCAGAGGTTATGAGGTCTGTTGGAAATTATGCAAGTGGGGTTTATATATCTGTGGAATGTCCCATCCTGGGAAAAACATCAGGAGAGAATGCTTCTGGAACATGGCCATACAGCCCGGAAAACTCACAGGAACCCAAATTTAATATATTTAATAGTAATGATTACATTTGATTTGTTTAGAAGTTGCAAAGGTAGACAGTTGGCCATGAACCAACTAACCAAACAGCCAACCAGTAGGCATTTTGTGCTGATATCAGGCAAACTGGAAGGGGCAAATTATACATCAGGTTAGTTTTGAACAGTGGTTCTCAACTTGTGGGTCCCTAAGTGTTTTGGCCTACAACTCCCAGAAATCCTAGCCAGTTTACCAGCTGTTAGGATTTCTGGGAATTGAAGGCAAAACATCTGGGGTCTCACAGGTTGAGAACCACTGGTTTAGAAGCTCGGATTGGGAACAAATTTATTGCAACTTTAAGTTTGTTTAAACCTAAAACCCATTAAAATAAGGTGACATAGACCCCAATCTACACTGCCATATAATCCAGTGTCTGATCCCAGATTAATCTCCTTTGAACTGAATTATATGGTTTGTAGCCTCATATAATTCAGTTTGAAGCAGATAATCTGGGCTTAAATACTGGATTATATGGCAGTGTAGATCCAGCCATAGACTCCATAGGTAGCATGCTCTCAAGCCACAGCTTAATACACACCATGAAAATTTGGTGGGAAGTCATATCCTGGATTGATCCTTTAAAACCAAGGTTAGCCCCTGCAAAGAAAAGTGTGGATCCACTACTCTGAAGGAACAGAGCAACTAGCGGTATCTGCTGCTCTGTTTTTGAAGAGAATTCATCTGAGATCTGACAGTAGCTCACTTGTCAAAAGTTAAGTGTTTTGATGCCCAGAGTTACTGATATCATAAAAGATTCTTAGGGCATTGAGGTCATATCTGACACAAGATGTTAAAACTTCGAAGAAGACGAGACTGTTCAGTTTGAAATTTAATTGAGCAAGT
Organism: Anolis carolinensis; assembly: GCF_035594765.1. Taxonomy (NCBI): domain Eukaryota; kingdom Metazoa; phylum Chordata; class Lepidosauria; order Squamata; family Anolidae; genus Anolis; species Anolis carolinensis. The sequence continues at coordinate 295,029,725 of NC_085842.1, forward strand.
TTCATTCTTGGAATGCTATCACAAGAGGACAGTGGATGAATAATTTGTCTATAGGTAGTGAAGCAGATATGTCAGCTTATAGAAAAAGGAATAGAGAAGAGTGGTTTATTAAAAAAAACTCATTTCTATTTTTGTTTAATACAAAAAGGGTAAAAGCGAATAGGAAATAGTCTCCAAAACACTCTTAAGTGCATCATTTAAAAAACAAATCAGACTTTGCATTATATAAGAGATCGTCATCTAAAAATATAAATGATTATAATATAGGAGGCACTATAAGAAATTGCCTTCTCCTGTCTATTGAAGTCATATATTCAGATTTTCATTCAGATTTTGAATCCACGCTACAAAATTGGTAATCTTGATACTCAGAGCTATTCTCTATCAAATGACAGAGAGAGATGGTCACTTGCAGGCACCAGAGCACTGGTTCTCAACCTATGGGTCCCCAGGTGTTTTGGCCTACAACTCCCAGAAATCCCAGACAATTTACCAGCTGTTAGGATTTCTGGGAGTTGAAGGCCAAAACATCTGGGGGCCCACAGGTTGAGAACCATTGAACTAGATGCTTGAGATCATGAGAGGCAGAAAAGGGCTGGAGAACAGAGCTATGTGTGCTACAAGGTCTTCCCTTTTCTCCCTTAGCTTGCTCCCTCCAGATGTAGGATTGTTTTGTGCTGCTAGCATTGAAATACCATTCAACTGCCAACCCAGTTGGCTTCTGTATGTAAAGCTGAAGGAAGTGAGGTACTATCATCCTGTATTTCAGGTAGCATAATGGCTTTGCATAGCACTGCTGGTATGACCTGACATTATATATGGCATGATCAACCATAGGAGACATGCAGCCATGGGTACATTGTTTCCCATTATCATTTGAGAACCCTGTGTGTCGCACCATCCATTTTATTCAAAACTAGAAGATTGGAAAGCTATGTCTGTTTTGTTTGGGGGATTTTTTTTTGTTGTTATTCTGGCCTTGTAAAAAGCTTGCCCCATAGTTGAAATTAAATAAATACTTCCCCCTTTACCTATGCATTTAATTTTTTTAAAAAAAACATTGAGCTGTGGGGTTCATTGAGACCTGGAGAAGGGCAATGGGTCACAGGAAAGGTCTTTGGGGTCCCATACATCCCTGTTCTAAAATCAAGACCTCTTAGTTAATTAACAACAATGCCTTGACTCTCGTGAAAACTACAACACAATAGTACAAGGTTCCCTTTTGTTTCGTGCTGTGTTTGCCACCAAAGGGACATTAATAAATTCACACTGAAAGCTTTTCTTCAAAACGGAGAGACTATAAGTGTATTTGAAAATGACAGCCAAAATTATTGTTACTTTTTCTCCTCAACCTGAACTAAATTGGCCTGCAAAGCTGAATATCATATAAAGTCTGTCTTGAAGCCAAGAAACAGTTACATCTCAAGATATTCCACAGTCTCTTTGGTAAAAAGCAGAGGATATTGAAATACTGTCATGACAAGCCCCATTTCTCAAGACGGTTGGGGCCCTAATGGGATGGGAGGGATGGGGAGAGCAGTCTGAACAATTTGGTGTGAGAGAACTTGTAAACAACCATTTCTCAGCACTCATTAGATCCTTGTTTTTCAAATATTTTGAAAGGCATGGATTTTCCTGAAAGGGATACAGATCTATTCATTTATGACTAATGGAGAATAGATCTTACATGAACCAAACTTTTAGGTTACTACAGCCCGGAAAAATGGCTGTGGTTTTCTTGGTCATGTGGGAAAAGATACCCATAAAAGCCTAGGACCCTAAAAATGGTGTGCCTCCTCTGAGAAAGCAATCAGTCATCAGTTAAAGAAGCATAGACTCTCCAACAACCCCAAAGTAGAAATGATGGCACTTCTTGAACCCCAGAATGGTGACTGCAATGGCATGCTATGACCCTCCTAAGCTTTCAAGTGACTGAGAATCAGGTGGTGTCACCCTCTGGGTTCTGGCACATGACTACTCCCTACAGAACAGTAATCTATTAAAAAGAACATGAGCCCGAAACACAAAACCATTATATGTCTTCAGTATTTTGAACTCTGTTTAAACTTACATAATACTACTGCACTATTGACTTGAATAAATATGTAATCCGTAACATTTTCCCTCTGTTTCTAGCCTGGGAATGCAAATCTCTACACAGGGATTTTCGTGAATTTCTTTTAGTATTAACAAAATCTCCTTGTGATAGTTGATCAATTGCACAATGAATGTTGTGCTTAAATGCCATTTTGTATTTGTCAAATTCTGGATTAGGAGGAGTTTCATTTATTAATGTACTTCTTACATTATGCAACAAGCCTTTCTATTTCGGTGTAGTGAAATGGTACAGAAGTTGCAAATCACTACAGTTCTGTCCCTGAGAGCCTGCCTTTCATAGCAGATTTTTTTTTAACTGAATGATCCCATCCAAAATGGGATTTAAATTGACTACAGCTCCAGGGAGCCATATTTGCTAGGGGATTCTGGGCATTGTAGTCAGGGCTTTAGGTCTGAGTTTTGGGCTTCTTTTTCTCGCTGTTCCTCGTGACCCTTTTCTACCCAATAAATGTTTTCATGATCTTGGGCATATAGGTATATAAAACAAGTATAAAATCAAACATTTACTGATAAAGCAGCATTCACAGGCATGCTAAACAGGCTGATTTCGTGTTTTATGAAGTACAGGCAAAGCATTTTCTCGAGTCCACTGTAAACACTGCATGTTGTTGGTAACAGGTGGCAATGTCTAGGTGGCAATCAAAAACTTTTTATTATTGCAAATTTTAGTGACCCCAATATTGTGCTAAGGGGACCCACAGTTTAAAAAGCAGTGTTCTAATATACAATTAACATTGCCATCTATTAAATAGATGTCTCTGTAGTCAGTTCCTAGAATCATTTTTTTCTTTTATTCATTCTTTATCCACACTTTTATGCCATCCTCTATCCACACTTCCCCTCCAGAAGAGCTAATATGAAACATGATAAATCAGGTAAATACTAAAATCCGCTCTACCAAGTGCTACCATCATTCCCAAACAAATACATGTTCATTGGTTTGTGGGTTCAGTCTGACCCTATTTGATTTTCTCAGGGGCAGCCTTTAACAGTATTCTCCTGTATATACATTTGGCTCTTCATATCCACAGATTCTGCAGCCATGGATGCAACCATCCAAAGCTTAAAGATATTCCAAAATAAAATCTGAAAAGCAAATCTTGATCTTACCATAAGGGACATAATTTAATAATGCCACTGTATACAAAGGGATTGAGCATCAACAGAATGTTGGTATCTTCGAAGGGGATAACAAAATGTATATAGGCATTATTTGAATAAGTGTTATTCTCTGGTAAATAATTTTATTGAATTCTAACGATTCTTGTTTCCCCCATCAACGCTCCTCTCTGAAGTAGGTTTCTGCCAACCTACCTCAACCTGTGACTAAGGGCTTATCAAACTCTCCTTTGGTTTCAAAATAATAGAATCATAGAATCGTAGAGTTGGAAGAGACCTCATTGGCCATCCAGTCCAACCCCCTGCAAGAAGCAGGAAAGATGGGTTTCTTATACAACATGAGAGGTGGTAAGAAGCAGTGAAACTTAGTTCTGAGCAATATTACCTGGACTTCAGCTCCCTCAGTTCCTCACAGCTGTTCAGATTTCTGGGAGTTGAAGTCCAAAACACCCGGAGGCCCAAAGTTTGGGAAGCACTGGTCTAAGCCAATAAGCTAAACATGGATTCACTTTAACAAAAAGTAGTGATGTAATTGTGCTTTTAATGGTGCATTTACATTGTAGAGTCAATGCAGTTTGAGATGACTTTAACTGCCACTGTTCAGTGCTATGGAATCCTGGGATTTGCAGTTTGGTGAGGCACCAAGATTCTTTGGCTGAGAAGGCTAAACATGAACTATTAAAGTGGTGTCAGACTGCATTAATGCACCCTAAAGCCCCATCTACACAGCTATATAATGCAGTTTGAATCTGCATTATATGGTCAGTGCAGAGTCATATAATGTAGTTTGACTGCATTGAGCTGCATTATATGAATCTACACTTATGATATAATGCAGTTTTGAACTATGTATGGCGTCACAAAGTGTCTTCTTGGTTTGTAGTTTGGAGTAAGTGCTTGTGTCAATTATATTTCAAGTTCATCAGTATTTTTACTGCCATCACTAAAGAAGCCACGTTTGTCCCTGGTCGTCAAACAATGCCCTTTATAAAAGTCCATCATGTTAACATGGACTGTAATTGGAAAACAAGCTTGGTTTATTATTTAAATTGTCACATGCTTGTTTCTGGTCAGAGTGCTTTAGATTAAAGGGAAAGCAATAAACACTTTGTAGGTTGGAAATATTTGACTCACATTCATTTAATAAATCTCATTAAGTGTTTAACAATCAACTCATTATTCTGTTGGAGTTGTAAGTGTGTAGAAAGGATATTAGTCAGCGTCTCCACAAGACCAATTGGACTTCTTCCTTCTATTTAATTATTGCAGGAGTCATAAAAGCCCTTGAGCAAGGAGCCTTATTTTTTCATCAAGATTCACCCTCTTTTTGCTCTATATGTCATCTGCACCCAACCACTGCTGGCTCCCATCTCAATGCAACAACTGTCTGTCTCAAAACTAGAAAGTATGGTGGGGGCAGGTACACTTCTCCCATCTTTGCCTGTGAGTGAGCCAGCATTTGCTGAGGTGCATGTTGGCAAACATAAATACATGCTGCAGTCAGCTGTCCATATTCATTGGGGCACAGGACTTCCACAAAAGTGAAAAACTGCAAATCATAATGCTTTTTTTCTTTTACCTGAGAGAATACCTCTTTAAGAATATCTAATCACTACAGCATGAATCTATGGGCCCTTCCAGACAGGCCCTTTATCCTAGGATCTGATTCCAGGTTTTCTGCTTTAAACTGGATTATATGAGTCCGCACTGCCAGATAATCTGGAATAAACAGAAAACCTGGGATCAGATCTTGGGATATAGGGCATGTATGACCTTTTCCCCCAAGTCAGATAGTTAGAGTTCAGGAAGAACTCTTGTCTCCTTTCTATTCTTTGCATCTTTCAAAAAAATAAAGATGCACTAAAAATCCAAAAACTCAAAAACATTTTAAAGAAGCCTCTCTGCTCTTTTCAGCCTTCCTATTTTTCTTTCAATCTTTTTCTTTCAGCACACAAACACAGACTGGGCCCGTAACCCTTTTTGTTAGGGAAAACTCCCAAAAATATGGCAGATTATCCACAAATGCAAACAGGATACTTATAGTTGAGCATTCAGCTCACAGCAAGCAGCGCGTAAAATATTGTGGCCGGAAAGGAATTTATAGCTTAGGAGGCAAAGATGCAGAGTTCAATCTTTAAATTTACAAAAGGTTTATTTACCAAAATAATAACTATATTTCTTAATAGTAAAGACCTGGGTAGGGCCCAAAGGTCACCATCTGCTGCATCATACTGTAGCACTTTGAGATTCTTCAAGACAGGTGTTCTCTCTAGTAATCTCTAGGTCAGTGGTTCTCAACCTGGGAGTCCCCAGATGTTTTGGCCTTCAACTCCCAGACATCCTCACAGCTGGTAAACTGGCTGGGATGTCTGGGGATTGTAGGCCAAAACACCTGGGGACCCACAGGTTGAGAACCACTGCTCTAGGTCTTCCAGCATGACTCTGTTATCCGCAGAAGCTGACTAGGTTTTCTTTCCCACAAGGCTAAAACCTAGATATTCCTAGAGATAATATTTTAATCAAATGCATGGACAATCAAATCTGCAAAAGTAAAATCTGCAAATAGGGATGATGGCAACCCTAAGATTGGGTAGGTTCAGGCATGGTACAGGGGAGGTAGCAGCTACAGGTTCTGGCCACTGTCCTTTGCTGAAATATAGAATGGTATATTCTAGAATAGTGTGTCTTGAACCCCTTAAGATACTCTCCCACCATCAGGTTTCAGTAGAATATGCTCTTCCATTGCCAGTGTCAAAGTATGGTTCGTTCTCTAAGTGAGATGGGAGGAGCACCATCATATCCTTTGACTCAAGTTTCAAAATGCCTAAGGCTGTCCCTGATCCAGTGAAATGCTGTAGCCTAATATGATTTAGAAATGACTTCTTCATAAATGTAATGGTTGTGGCATAATCATGATTAGGAGTCAGTTTGTTAACTCTTTTCTCTTAAAACCCCAATGCAAAATACTTTAAATTAAGAGAAAAGGAAAGAAAATCTATTTCTGCTTTGTACATGTTTTGTTCTCTGGCAAGCCTGCAAAATTTTAAAAAAAGGAAATTCTTCTATTCTGTATTCGTTAATGAAGAGTGGTTTGCAAGATGGGGGTTAGGGGAATGATATCTTTCATGTGGGTTTTCTGTACATAAATAATTAAAGCAAGTGCATATGGTGTATTAAGCAGCCCATTTCAATTAAACATTAATGCCTGTACATTTTATAGTCCATCTTTTTTCAACTTCATCCTTCATCTCCGAACCACATAATTGCAGAGAGCAATATATTATGTATTTGGCAAGACTGAGAGGCACTTTAAATTCCATTGAGTGCAAAAATAGGAGAAGTTACTTTACGGGGCTGGAATTCCCAGTATCACGCAGGCTACAAAGGCTAAATTTTCCAAGTGCTGATCAAGAGGACGCATAGGAAGTAAGCCATTTATGTAACACTCCATCCAGCTAAGGAGATTATCCATTACAATTCAGACTAAATGTTGCCATGGACCAGTTGAGAGCCATTAGTTCTTCTCTTCACAGCCTTCTTTCGCCTGAATGCGTCTTCCATTTTCAGCTGCATTACATGAGATACAATATTTGCAGTATTCGATCATAACCCTTGTGGTTTCTTTTTCCATATAATATGAACCATTCTTGCTTATTATTATGGCATGATAATTGCAACCTTAGAGGAACTGGAAAAGAATGATTACTCCTTTGAATCTCTCAGAAACAGTTTTGGTCTGCTTTATTGGAGAACTGCATTAACTTTATAAACAGCTGACATTATATTGCTGGCTCATATCAGATATTAACAAACATTTTAAGATTTTTTTTCTTTTTGCTGGCAAAATACTTTTATCCAGCAAGATATTATCACATATTGACAAGTTTCATTATGTTTTCTGTTTTGTTTTCATTCATAAGGTCATTAGGATCAGCCTATATATGTATTACGTTTCCAAACCTTGATTTGTGGCATTCAGCAATTTTGCAAGCATTCCAATATTTTGAAAGACAGACTATTAATAAGATATGAACATGTTCTGAATTTGGATTTTTAGTGCAGCACATTTGTCACCTTCACTTATTATCAATAAGCTGATATTGAGTATATCCAAAGATCTCTGTATTTTAAGCTCAGGGCAATCCCTCTGGTCCTGCCTTTAAAACAGACATTTTTGCTAAAATGCTTACAGAATTTAGCATACTATTCAAAAAGAGAGAATAACTCACAGCTCAATCTTATCCTTGTTCTGAAGCAAGTCACGCAATTGAAGTGTGCTGAAGAAGAGTCCTGTGAATATCATGGACTGCTAAAAAGACAAATGAATGGGCCTTAAAGCAAATCAAAATTGAACTTTCACTAGAATTGAAGATAACTAAAGTGAGACCTTCATACTTTGGACATATCATGAGAAGATGCAACTCATAGGAACAGGCAATAATGCTTGGTAAAGAGGAGGACATTACTGGTGCATTGGTTAAATGAAGGAAACCACAATCCTGGGTTTAAAAGATCTGAGCAGGGTCTCACATCTGCGATGGTCTCTCGGAAATCTCTCATTCATTAAATCACTGTAAGTTGAAATCAGCTTGATGACAAATAAGAAGTCTCATTATGTCCAACATAAATTGCTACTAAAGGATTGGATTTAGTATTGCAGACTAAAGTCTGAATCCTGTTAATATTCCCAATACAAATAATAAATGGAAAGATTGTGATTCCATGTGGTTTCATTCACTTTTCAATAAATTGTTCTGTGGGTTTATTCTAATTGGAACTACTAATGGGACTTCAGTTTTAACTTCAATTCCAAGCACATTTAATGTAACCTTTATGACATACATCTGAATAAGCATTATTAGGACAGAATAAACAGTAAACTCAAAGATAGTATTTTGCTGGTCTTTTAACTTCTAGAAGGATTTTGTGGTGTGTTAACCTAGTGAAAAGTCAGAGAAAAAAGGGAAAAACTCATAGATAAGAATCAATCCAAGTAGTTTAAAACACATATTTGTTACTATCTATTGGGTTATATATTAACATGACAAATAAGGCAGTAGACTAACTGCCCAAGAGAGTCTTAGCTAATTTAAAACTATTCTGAATAAATCATGAGCAAATGTACTAAAAGAAGAATGATTCATTGGCAGAGAGAGGGTGGCTTGATAAGCTTGATAGATCTTTTACATCTCGACATTCTTTGAAATCAAAACCACAACGTCTCAGTATCTGACACTTACAGTGAGATTAGCTTTATGCAGGCATAACACAGAACCATGATTTGTTTTTCTCCAGCAAGGTTAAAGACTGGCAGTAACCCAACATATTTGAAGTGAAGCTGTGAATTGTCAAGTGCATTAGAATTAGAATAGAGTAGAGTCTTGCTTATCCAACATAATGGGCCGGCAAAATGTTGGATAATTCCTCCTATGAGCCTGCACGATCTCTTCGTTCACCGGGGGAGGTTCTCCTCTCATTCCCACCACTATCACAGGCTCGGCTTGTTGGAACGAGGGAAAAGGCCTTCTCTATGGTGGCCCCTCGGCTTTGGAATTCTCTCCCTAGGGAGATTAGACTGGCCCCAACCCTGTCTGCCTTCATCAAACAGCTAAAAAACATGACATTTTAAATGTGCATTTGAATAATCAATGATATGTAAGACCCCTCTCATTGACATACTGTTTCCTTGCACTTTATTTTCCCCCCTATCTTAATCCAAATTATCTCAGGACACATTCTGACACTTTCAAGGCACTTTATTAAAGATCCTGATACTATGCACTTTTGACCTGATTGCCCCTATTTTATCTATTGATGGTGATGTTTGTTTTTATTACCTTTCCTGTTTGTTTACAATGGTGTTTTGTATTTTGTATTTTGTGCTTTTAATTTGTTTATTACATTGAATGTTATGTTTGAGTCTGTTTTAAATTGGTTTTATCTGTTATATCTTGTTTTTTGGTTGGGCTTGGCCCCATGTTAGCCGCCCCGAGTCCCTTCGGGGAGATGGTGGCGGGACAGTAAAAATAAAGTATAGTATTATTATTATTATTATTACTATTATTATTAAGCAAAAATGTTGGACAATAAGGAAGGATTAAGGAAAAGCGTATTAAACATCAAATTACATTATGATTTTACAAATTAAGTACCAAAACATGTTTTACAACAAGTCTGCCACTGATTTGGGAGTGTGGCTGCACTTGTGTTGTTGTTGGGCATGTTGGCCCGCTACACGTTGCTGCCTAGAGAAACAGCTGTGGATCCGGGCAGGAGGCAGACTGCATTAGATAATACAGAACATTGGATAAGCAAAGGTTGGATAAGCGAGACTCTACTGTAATAAAATCATAGAGTTGAAAGAGACTCCAAGGGCTATATACTCCTACCCATTGTCATACAGGAACACACAATGAAAACACTCCTGACAAATGGCCATCATGTCTCTGTTTTAAAACCTCCAGAGAATGAGACTCCACCATATTCTGATGCTGCATATGCTACAGCTCTACCCACTGAACAAACTATATCTAAGGCTGAGACATGTTCCAAGCCTCTGCGTGTTCTCTGCCTGCAGTGTAATATCGTAGTCAGAAGAAGACCTGGGAGACCCAAGTGCCAGTCCAGAGTGAACTAGGAAATTCATTGGATGATTGGACCAGGCACTTTCAGGCTCACCAAACTTGGAGGGCTATTGTGAAGATAATGTGAAGAAATGAAGAATCATGTAGCCTGTCTTCTTATTGAAATAAAGGAGGGATACAGATGACAAGTAACTAACAAATAAATGAACAAATAGTGGCAGACAGATCTCACTGCAGATCACTTTATGTGCTCCTTGGAGAATGTTTAACTTGGCAGCAAAGCCATGGTTGCAGCGTAAGTTTTTGGATTTTATCCAGGGTTATTGCAGCAAATCATGATTAGTGCAACATTTGATTGATTAAAAAATCCTGGTGGAATAATTTCAAAAAGTGGTCTTGATGAATCCCAGTGGCCTTATATGCAAGCACAACTAAAGTAGCTCTTTTGGGATCTTGGCACATCAAGATTTTCTCTTTAACCATTCCTATCAATTCATTTACTGAATGGTTGTTTCTTTTAAATATGGATGCCACTTTGGTGTTAATGTGTGCATGTAAACTGCATTGATAGATAATGGTTCTGAAAGAGTCAAATAACCCTTAAATTTAGTCCTGCTATGTGAGCAGTTCATCTTGTTTCTATTGAGTCACTCTTGGAAAGGGTAAATTTCCTCTACAACAAGAATAATATCATATTGCACAAAAAACATTTAATAACAAACTCCTAGGCAGAAATATAACTATGTTTCTTATAAATAGGGTGCAGATGGAATATTGCTAAATATTAACTGATTAGAAATTCAAAATAAAAAAGAGTAGCAAGCACTAATAATACATGTGTTTCTGTTTAAGAACAGACTTTGGCCACCTACAGAAGACAAAAAAATAGAGTTGGAAGGTGTGTTGGAAATAATCCCATTCAGTATAGGATCTGCTCTCTGGATTCAACTATAGCAAGGGTGGGCAAAAAGTAGGCTGTGAAGCTCTAGCCATTCTTGTGAGCCCCATGCCCAATGTGGGTCACTCATGCTGGAAAATAATATTTTTAGATAGAAAACCATGTCCCCAATGTAACTTCTGTGCTGGTATGCTGGAACAGACCAGGTATTTTTGGTAGGTAACAGGAACATTGTGGGTTTTGCCCTTAAATAACAGGGGATGGGTTAATTCAGGGAAGGAGGCAGAAGGATGCACATAAGCATTGTGTGATAGCTTCAATACTGGTTTGCTAAAAAGTCTGGTAAGTAGAACATGAGGAAAGGGGAAATGTTTGGATCTACCCATTCCTGAGCTCTGGTTGCTTGCTGTTTTCTGGGTTAACAGCCCTTATCAGAGTTTTTGGTGTGGCAGATCTTTTCATTTGAAGTACATCCCTGTTGAAAGCATCCTGTGTGGTTGCCAGCTCCAGAGCCTAGTTAAAGAGCAGGGTCACCAGGTCTGAACTGTCTTATTCCCTGATATCTCAAACCCGAGGCCCACAAATGGCCCATTGTGTTATTATGAGGGGCAGCCCCTGTTCATGCTATTATCTTAATTGCAATACCTTAAGATTCAACTACAGTTGCATAGAGTACCCCATTAAGATAAACATTCTCCTACCTCTCCTATTATTAAATTTATTATAATATATAAATGAACTTTGCATATGTATTTTGATTTTGATTAATATGATCTTGATTATTATATTGACGGTTGATATTATATTGAAAGGAACTACATTGACTATGACCTTGATTTCCACTTGTCTGTCATGCATTTGTTTCCTTTCCCCCTTGATGATAGTACACTTAATTTCAGTGGTAAACTGCAATGTCAATTTTTGGAGCTGTGGGAGGGAATAAAAAAAGAGGGTCCACTCCTCATGTATAAGATTGCAGCCTGAGCCTGAAAGAATTGGCAACAACGAGGGAACAGGTCAGAATCCTCCTAAAAGTTGTGCATAGAGAACAGCAATGTGAAGGTTATGAACCATCAATGGTATTATATATTTTTGTCATGTTGTTATGTGATAAAATAAAACTGTGAATCATGCTTTGACTCTTCCTTCCCCCATATGTAATGCCTTTGTTCATCTCTTACTGAAGCATAAAGTGGTAGCCCATCGGTTATTGCTTTTAAACATTAACTGAGCAATATTGAAATCTCCAATATGCAGGATCTACAACATCTATTTGCTGGTGGAGTATCTGCCAGATTAACTAGTTATTGTAATGTAAGGGCATTAGCGAGAGCATGGAGTTCGTTTCTGATAATAATTAAGGGGAAACAGGACACAAGAGGCCATTAATCTCACTTCAAATGATTTGTTAAGTCAATCTCTAATAGTACATAAAGGATGAGCCACTAAACCATTACTAAGTGTATGCTGAGGCAGGTACTGAAGCTCTTTTTATAATGATTTTCCAAGAAATAGTTGTCAGCCTGATTCACAATAAAATGGGTGGGAAGAAAATGAAGGAAGGCAGCAGTGCCTTAGCAACTAAATGGTTTATTTTATTTTATTTTAACATAAGCAATCATGGCTATCAATCCACAATGAATGTGCTGTTGGATTACTTCACACATCCTCTTTCCATTTTTTCCTTTGTAAAAGGGAACATTTTTTGTAGTGAACAGGTAAAGAAGCTGGAAGAACAGAGTTCAGCTCAACTGTGGCATGTTGACTTAGCAGGGTCAGCTCAATGATTAGACCGAAGGAGAACATGCTCCAGGTAGAAGATATTTAGGAAGCAGTAATACCAGTCCATTGGTTATTCCTAGGTCCCCCTACTTTTCCTCTGCATTGGAGAACATGGCACATGGCTTATCTTTTCCCCCAAATTGGTATATGCCCCCAGGTGTGGTAAAGAGCACTCATCCATTTCTGGTATTCAACTGGCATTCCAGTGAGTGAATGAATATGAAGTGGAGAAGGAGAGCCATTTTGTCTGTCACAATAGGCTACCAAATGTCATTGGTTGATCCTCAGAAGTGGGTTCCATTCAGAGCACATCATACAATTAATTGGAGTAAAGCCATTGGCACAAGCAGCTTGTGTACTCTCTGTTACATGTGTAATACTTACTAATTAGCTATTAAACAACTAAAAGTCAGTACCAGGATTATTGCAGCCCCGCTGGATCTGGTAGTGATGGAGAAAACTGAGTCAGGCAAAAACATTTTCCATCTGGAAGCACCCAAGAGAATAAAGCCTTTGCTGAGAATAACAAGTTGAATACAAGTAAATGAAGTGTTATTGTTACAGTGGCAACAATTGCTACTATATATATATATATATATATACACACACACACACACACACACACACACACACTAATGTATAAGTCTAGAAAATGTATTAAAATATCTACTCAAAAATCTAGGGTTGCCTTAGCCACCAGTCAATGTAATCATTGTATCTTAATCCTTATAAAAAGAAACCACCCCTTTCTCTGAATAGAGTGGCAAAAGGTGAGCCTATAGTCCATCCTGCGAGAACCTAAAGGAATTACCAACACCCTTGATTCTGCTGCAGCACTACTTCTCGCCCTTTTGGGTGCCAGGGTGGGGAAATGGCAACAATGGCTGAAGGTGGCTGACCTCCTCAGTTGGCATGGTGCTTTGATGCTTTCCTTTCTCTGTGAAATTTCCCTTGACTTATCCACAGGTTATATCAAAATCCATAATTTTGCTCCCAAAAATTATTCACAAGTTTGACCTATAAGTGTATGTATTAGTTTGCTTGAACAAAAAAAGGATCTGCAACTCTGAGACCACATTTGGAAAAGTGCCTTATGAAGCATGCTAACAAATTGTGCTGTGGTTAGGATAGTTAGGATAGAAGATCTGGGAGGGGAATCATGAGTAGAAAGATTAGGGGGATTTTGCTACGATTACACTATATTTATCAATCGCTTATAGGAATTGGTTCCAAGCTATCTGAAGACACATGTTTTCCTGTATAAGAATGGCTAAGTTTTAGGATCTTCTGCTCTCAGTTTCTTCACTGGTACATTTGGTGAAGATATGAGAAAGATCACTAATAGCGGTTGCTTCCAGGTTGTAGAACCATCTTGCAGGGGATAGTAGACTAGTGTCCTCCCTGACATCTTCTACTTGTTGGCCAATACCTTTTTTTTTTTACAAAGGCCTTCAGCAGCTGACTGGTTGCTAAGGAAGGGGCTTTTAATATTCATGCACTCTGTATCTCCCCCCCCCCCCCAATCTGCTTTAAAATTGCTTTTAATCTGGTGACCATTTTAGTATGATTGGCTTAATAGTATTTGAATAACGTTTGTCTTTAATTAGACTGCTTCTTTAAAGCATGTTGTGAGCTGCCTTGAGTCCTTGGAGAAAGTTGGAATATAATTAATTAATCAATTAAATATGCATAAGGTTTTTTGAAGGATGATGCAGAGGAAATTTAAAAGGAAGTGTTGATAATTATCTAATATTTAAAAGGTCCTGACAAAAGTTAGAGGAAATGCTGGCCATGATCACCAAAGATAAAACAATAATTTCACTTGGGAAGGTGGGAAAACTGACGTGTATGAAGATAAAGCAAACCCCCATCATTTTTCTCCTATTAGGCCTTTTCTATAGCGCCTTCTCTTTTGTAATCCAGACAAATTCAAACAATTTAAGCTATGAAAGATAAGGAACTCTACACTATGTAGAATATATTCAACAAAAATAAACTAAAAAAAATTGATTCATAGCCTAACACTCAGTTGGGTTCAATTACAACAAATCATCATGTTTATATCATATTTAATGCATTTTGGAGAAGTTCACATCCCCTAACTTTATTTGAACACATGTATATCATGTCAAACCTATCCAATAAAGAAAAGTCAGATTAATTATATAAATGGATATAATTGGGAGGTATCTCCTTCATAGCATAGGATGGGAATCTGACCTGCAAATGGAGATCCTGGAAAAATGTCTAAAATTTGAAGTTCACCCCCTTGCAAAACCAAATAGATCACCATTAAAGAAAAACATGCTTAAAACAATACATAAATAGTAACTGCCATGGGTTTTTTTAAATTAAAAAAACAGCTTCCCGGTAGAAATTGCCAGAAAATGAGATATATCAAAAATTGTTGGTAAAAGCTCTGGGTCATATGGCCAATGGAAAAGCTTACTGACAACATCAGAAGGCTGAAAGGACATGGAAGCTGTGTGTTGTTCTATTAAAAATGGTTCCCCTCATCAAATATGTCAATAACAAATACAACCCTCCACACAAAAACCTCCATCGCAAGATTCAGGCCCCTTCTACATTGCCATATAATCCAGATTATCAAAGTTGACAATCCACATTATCTGCTTTGATATGAATTATCTGAGTCTACACTGCCAGATAATCCAGTACAAAGCAGATAAGCTGGATTTTATATGGCAGTGTAGAAGGGGCCTCATATCTTTGGAAAGGTGTCTTGGACCATGCTCTGACAATGACAGTTGCATAGTAATGTTTTGATGCTGAGACAATTTTTAAATTTTATTTTTAATAGTATGAGCCGCTTTGTGTCTTAATTACTGAGATAAAAGCAGGATACAAAATATAATAATAATAATAATAATAATAATAATAATAATAATAATAATAATATACATTTATTTTAGTAGGATCACATCTTTTTATTGTTTTCATTTCTGACCTTGCTGTTCTAATCACCTAATAAAATGTTAATAATAATATCTTAATCCCTGCTCTGTAGGGGAAACCAAACATTTAACGTATACTACATAGAAGTGAGAGGAGTAGTCAAAATGAGAAGAAAGTGCCCTTCAGATGCAGTAGGGATTTATTTGCTAGATTGGCCCCAGGTACTCGAGCCAAAGATTTCACATTCCCATTTTAAAAGGTATTTTTTCTGGTGATTCAGCATATACTTGCAAACATCCAGGTCAGTGGTTCTCAACCTGTGGATCCCCAGATGTTTTGGCTTTCAACTCCCAGAAATCCTAACAGCTGGTAAACTGCCTGGGATTTTTGGGAGTTGTTGGCCAAAACACCTGGGGACCTACAGGTTGAGAACCACTGATCTAGGTCAACTCCACTTCAGTCTATTGGACTATAACTCCTAGCATTCCCAGCCAACATGGCTGATGGTACTGTTATCTGTCTTTTATCATTTTAAAACATTACATTGGGCAAGACTGATGAATATTCCCCCTCCCCAATCAGAGGTATTTAGTTCATTAGTTGGAAATTATTATATCAAAGATAATGAATACAGGGGAATGGCAATACATGTCATCGTTCAATGGATTCTGTGTTTGTGACTCAGTGTTGGCTTCCTACCTAACATTCTGTTCAGAAATATAAAATGATAAGGATCCTTGTTAGATGGGTCTGAACCTCTTTCACACTATTTATGAAAGCACGAGCTATTTATGAATGTGTCAGGTTCTTTCATGTTATTTATGGGAATGTCTTTTGTCTATATAAATGAGTGAGCAACACAGTGAGAAATAAATATTTTGGGGATAAAGAAATCTAAGGCTTCCTCTTGCCTGATTGTATTACCTAAAATGAAAATATGTGATGTGTTAAATGGTCTCAAAACCTTATTTCTTCTGGAGGTGATAAGCCTGCATTTGGAATATGTAGATCACATAATGGATGGATAAGTAGATAGCTGTATTGGTATTTGTATGCCACCACACAGGGTAAGGTTTTCTGGTCACCTCAGTATGAATCAGTATAAAAACAATGTTAATACACTGAAAAATATAAAACAAAACTATAAACACAGCAACAGAAAATGAAAACAAAAGCAACACCAGAACACACAAAAAATCTAAAATCTCTAAAAGATTTTAGTTTAAAAATGACATTCCAGTGCAACACATTGGTGCCGAAAGAGTAGATGCCAGGCAAGCCTCGTGTATTTAGAGCAGGCCTGTGCAACCTGTGGCCCTCCAAGTGTTTGGGCCTCCAATTCCTAGAAGACCTATCCAGCTTGTCCAATGGTGAGGAATTCTGGTAGCTGAAATCCAAAACACCTGGAGGGCCATAGGTTGTGTAGGCCTGATTTAGAGGAATACTGCCCTTGACACGAAAAATACTGCCTAGCTCTATCCTAGTTGTTGATAGGCTTTTCCTCCAATCCACTTAATCCAAACTTTCAATATACGGCAACAGCAGCAAAAATATTATTTGTTTAAGCTTTGAGATGGACTGAAGCATCAAAAATGAATTACTGAGGTTGATGGGTTGGCCCAAATCAACATGGGTACTGAAAGAAAAGGCAGTGAAATGTTTCAGAAAGATTGGGAACCATTTATTGACTTTCTGAGCAATAGGAAATCTACCCATATTATGCTTATAGGTACAGTAGAGTCTCACTTATCCAACACTTGCTTATCCAATGTTCTGGATTATCCAACGCATTTTTGTAGTCAATGTTTTCAATACATCGTGATATTTTGGTGCTAAATTCATAAATACAGTAATTGCTACATAGCATTACTGCGTATTGAACTACTTTTTCTGTCAAACTTGTTGTACAACATGATGTTTTGGTGCTTAATTTGTAAAATCATAAGCTAATTTGATGTTTAATAGGCTTTTCCTTAATCCCTCTTTATTATCCAACATATTTGCTTATCCAACATTCTGCCGGCCAGTTTATGTTGGATAAGTGAGACTCTACTGTAATTAGTTGGATTATTTAGTTGTATTTGTAATATTGTGTGTAGGTATATGTATGTATATGTATATAGAGCCTCCTGTGG
The DNA here is from genome assembly GCF_035594765.1 of Anolis carolinensis. Taxonomy (NCBI): domain Eukaryota; kingdom Metazoa; phylum Chordata; class Lepidosauria; order Squamata; family Anolidae; genus Anolis; species Anolis carolinensis. Next base: position 295,047,277 of record NC_085842.1, read on the forward strand.
CTCAGTGTGTTAAAGCGCTGAGCTGCTGAACTTGCAGACCGAAAGGTCCCAGGTTCAAATCCGGGGAGCGGAGTGAGCGCCCGCTGTTAGCTCCAGCTCCTGCCAACCTAGCAGTTCAAAAACATGCAAATGTGAGTAGATCAATAGGTACCGCTCCGGCAGGAAGGTAACGGCGTTCCATGCAGTCATGCCAGTCACATGACCTTGGAGGTGTCTACAGACAACGCCGGCTCTTCGGCTTAGAAATGGAGATGAGCACCAACCCCCAGAGTCAGACATGACTGGACTTAACGTCAGGGAAAACCTTAACCTTTTACTATATGTATATATTTTTAAATTATAGTTAGAATTGGGGTCAGAACCTTCCTGTGTCTTTTCTTTCCTTCTTTTATTTTCTTCTTTCTGTCTTCTTTCTCTGAATGGAATATATTATTTTGTGAATTAGATTGTTAGTGTTAAGAAATCAATCAATTCCTCCATTTTATGAATTCTATGGGTCAAAAGTCAAACAACAAATGAACTGGTGTTCAACATCACCAACTTTCAACATCACCAAGGACATCACCATATTTTTGTTAAAGGTAAAGGCTTCCCCTTGACATTAAGTCTAGTTGACTCTGACTCTGAGGGGTGGTGCTCATCTCCATTTCTAACTCGAAGAGCCGGCGTTGTCCATAGATGCCTCCATGTGGCCAGCATGACTGCGTGGAGTGCGGTTACCTTCCCGCCGAAGTGGTACCAATTGATCTACTCACATTTGCATGTTTTTGAACTGCTAGGTTGGCAGAGGTTGGGGCTAACAATGGGACCTCAGCCCATCCCACAGATTTGAACCGCTGACCTTCTGGTCAGCAAGTTCTGCAGCTTAGCGGTTTAATCCACAGTGCCACCCTGGGCCCTGTTTTTGTTACATTCCAGTTAAGTAACTTATCTCAAGTGACTGTATTAAAAGAACTATTCTGGTTGGGGGATTCTGGGACTAAGGGTTTACGACAGTTTAGAAAACATGTCAAGAACTATTTTCCCCAAACTCCATCAGTGTTCACATTTGGGCATGTTGCGTATTCATGCCAAGTTTGGTCCAAATCCATCATTGTTTGAGTCCACAGTGCTCTCTGGATATAGGTGAACTACAAGTCCGAAACTCAAAATCAGTGCCCACCAAACTCTTCCAGTATTTTCTGTTGATCATGGGAGTTCTGTCTGCCAAGTTTTGGTTGAATTCCATTGTTGGTGGAGTTCAGAATGATATTTGATTGTAGGTTAACTATCAATGAGTATTCAATTCAGTATACCCCATGAGTATTCAAATTTGGGCGTATCAGGTATTTGTGCCAAATTTGGTCCAGTGAATTAAAATACATCCTGCATATCAGATATTTACATTATGATTCATAAGATTAGCAAAATTACAGTTATGAAGTAGTAACGAAAATCATGTTATGATTGGGGGTCACCACAACATGGGGAACTGTATTAAGGGGTCGCGGCATTAGGAAGGTTGAGAACCACTGATATAGCAGAAGAAACTATAGGCCACGATGTAACAATCACTTTGTTTGTCTTTAGTGCCACAAGTTGTTGTTTTAGCTGCAACTGGTTGATACAGCTATACTTTTGGAAGCATTTGTAGCAAGTATTTTGAAGCCACCCATACTGGTTGCTTGTCTATCCATCCTGTTAGTTGCTTGCCTATCCATCTTATCCACTTGTCTGTCTTATCCACAGTTCCCCCCCCCCCCCTTCCTTCTTTCTCAACACACAAACACACAAAGACACAGAGAGTTAGGGAAAAGATGTGTCTTTAAATAGTATAAAAGAGAAGAGCAAACATCTCAGAGCAGACCAAGACATATATGTGAATCACATTAAATCACATTAATCACCCTGGACATTCCACATATATATATAAACCCACTTGCCTAGTTTCCAGCAGACCTCACAACCTTTGACAGATGTGGGCAAAACGTCAAGAGAGAATGCTTCTGGAACATGGCCATAGAGTAACCCAGTGATTCTGGCCATGAAAGCCTTCGTCATCACATTAATCACATGAAACATTTCAGCTGAACATGTAAACTGCCTCCAGTGAAAACTATTTCAGTGGAGTTTATAGTTTTTACCCACAAGCTCAGATCTTCAGAAGATCTTGAACTGCTAAACAAAAGGATCCCTTCCTACCCTCTTAACTGAGAACAGCAAAAGCAACATCTCTACAAAATGTAGGTCTCGTCATCACTTCTTTCTTCTTGTCTATGGTTGATGAAGAAGCCACTGAAGCTTTGAAAGCTTGCATGATGTATTTTGTGCATTTTTATTGGTCCAATAAAATTCTTGCAGATTTATTGATTCTGGATGGGAATTTGGCTTTTGGTTTGCCTTCATGTTCTGGAAGAAGAAGAGGATTTGTGGAGATCACCCAGGAAATGCCTCCTTTCATCATCAAACGAGGGTGGGGACCATTTGGGACACTGGGCAACTAAGGTAGAATTTATTCATAGGGTCACAGAGTAGGAAGGCCATTGAGTCCTTCCAGCCCACAGGCTATCAGGTTCAAACCCCCTCCCCATCTCATTATTATGTAAGAAACCAATTGGGCCACTAGGGAACTGAGCTCTGTTCCACTGCTTAGATTTCTGGAATAGAAATAGTGATATGTTTCATACAAATACCTTTTCCTTCAGTAAATCATGTTGATTTTAATAAACTTAGCCAATGAAACCTGCTTATGAAGGTAGCCTCTTTTTTATATTAAAAAGCACAGTTTATGAATATATAATAGATATAACATATATGTGACAGCGTATTTCCTAGCCATGGGTGGGCAGATAACAGGAGGATAACACGCTAGGTTGAAGAGTTTCTGGATCAGATATAGTGAATATTTTGGACAAGGAGACTTGTGGTTATAAAGTACTATTATTTCTTTTACAGTCACGTCTCCATATCCATGGATTCCATATCCAAAGTTTCAACCACCAATGACTTGAGCTCCCTCTATCAGCTCCAGCTCCATGTGGGGACATGAGAGAAGCCTCCCACAAGGATGGCAAAAACATCAAAACATCTGGGTGTCCCCTGGGCAACGTCCTTGCAAACGGCCAATTCTCTCACACCCGAAGTGACTTGCAGTTTCTCAAGTCGCTCCTGATGTGGAAAAAAACTTAACTGAGCCATTGTATATAATGGGAATTGGGCATCCATGGATTTCGGTATCTGTGGCGGTCCTGAAACCAAACCCCAGCAGATACCAAGGGCCAACTGTATTTACAGAGTTGTATGCAATTCAGTAAAACTGTTCTCAGGGGGAATAACACCCTCATTTTATTCCCTTTCTACTTTTGATGTTCGCTCAAGAATATATAAAGAGATTATGGCTTTTGTTGCTCTAACTCTTGTGTGTGTTTAAATATCCGAATGATTACACTGTCCCAGACTATGTTCTGGCAATTCCTTGCAGCAGCTGCAACATTTTATTCCCACACTCAAGTAGGTTTCATTTTAATTCTGATACAGACTGGGACAGTATGTTCCCTTCTAGTCTCCACCTTCTTTTGTTAAAAAAGCACTATAATTCTAATTATAAAAAGAAAAAGGTTTTAACAACTAGAGATTAGAAAATATGTCCTCATAGGACCAGCATAGCAAACCATGCCCAAGTTGTTTTTATAATAAAAGAAAAACACTGAAAAACTTCAAGTGCAGATTTAAAAATTGCTAAAAACAACCCCCAAAAGAATGCAATGAGCCAAAACAAAGCTCATAAACCACCAACAAAGCATATCACTTGGATTCAACACAGAAGAGTCTTCAGCTATATATGAGTTGAATCTGACAGTGAAGTGAAAGCCTCATTTCTCATATCTAACAAGCAGGGATTGGAAGCAAAAAGTTACAAGTAATATAGTTAACCAAAACTATTTACTTTAAAAAGGAACAAGGATTCATCAAACCCACATTTCAAAAGTAATGCATCAAAATTAGGCTGATGTTATTTTAACTGTGTAATATTTAGTGATTTCAAGTTACTTTCAGAAGTCACTGCTGGGTCATTTTTAAAAGCATTTTTTTTTTTACCTTTTACATCATTTTCATCAATCCTTAGGCATTTTCTCTTTCAAAGCAGTGGAAAATCATAGAAGGGCAACATGTAAGGCAGGGGTCCCCAAACTAAGGCCCGGGGGCCGGATGCGGCCCTCCAAGGTCATTTACCTGGCCCCCGCCCTCAATTTTATAATATAATATATTGTATATACATATAATATTGATAATAATATTATAATGTAATACAATATAACACTAATAATAATACCATATAATAATATTAATTATATATTCTAAATTACATATAATATTACTAATAATATTACAGTATAGTTGTATAGTTCAATATAGTAATATATACTGCTAATATTGTGCTATGCTAATAATATAATATATTGCATGCACATATAATTTGTAAGCCACTCTGAGTCCCCTTTGGGGTGAGAAGGGTGTGATACAAATGTAGTAAATAAATGCAGTAAATAAATAAATAATAAATAAATAAATTCTAGACTTAGGCTCGCCCAAAGTCTGAAATGACTTGAAGGCACACAACAACAACAACAACAACAACAATCCTGATTAACTGGACTATCTCATTGGCCAGAAGCAGGACCACACTTCCCATTGAAATCCTGATAAATGTATGTTGGTTAAAATTGGTTTTATTTTTAAATATTGTATTGTTCTTTCATTGTTGTTGTTATTATTTTTGCACTACAAATAAGACATGTGCAGTGTGCATCGGAATTTGTTTGTATTTTTTTTTCAAATGATAATCCGGCCCCTCAACAGTCTGAAGGATTGTGGACCGGCCCTCGGCTTAAAAAGTTTGAGGACCCCTGATGTAAGGTAACAAGTAATGCAGTGAGTTACCTCTTTGAACTCCTTGATGGGTGAACAGCAACAGCAAGTAACAAGTAATAGGAATAATAATAATAATAATAATAATAATAATAATAATAATAATAATAATAATAACTTATAAGTAACTTTCTTGGAACTGTTGATATATGTGTCTGTTTTTCTGCAGGCATTGAATCACATTGCTGTTATCAAATCCAGCATTAATGGGCATGTATGAATGAGGGCTTCCCATAGTGGGGGAGATGAGGAATGCCTGGCCCACGAAGCATCCCATGTTTAGCGTTATGATCTAGCCTCAGACCCCTTTCTGCCACCAGAACAATTTGCTTTTGATTCCTTCCCTTGGCTTGCCTCAATCTCCCTCTGTGTGTTTGTTGTTTTGACACTTGGAATATACTTCCCTGTGATGTTGGCTTCTGTTGCCTGTGGGTGACCTTCTGGGAAGTGTTTGGATTCCATCCCTCCAGAATCCTATGGCCTTTTCTGTTGCTTTTCGCTTTTTTTTTTCCTGGCAGGGCCAGCACAAAATGTGCTTTAGCCAAACATCAGAGGAACCTCACCCACCAAGTCCATGGTGCAAAGTACTGGAAGCGGAAAGCCCCACAGTCACCCATCCCCAGCCTTGGCAGTAAAAATGCAATACAAACAAATTAAATGAATAGTCATTTGCTGCCCTTTCCAGACATCCTTTAATCTGCAGCCTGATGGTTTCCTGCGGCTGGATCTACACTGCCCTATATTCCAGGACCTGATCCCATATCATCTGCTTTGAACTGAATGATATGAGTCTTCACTGCCATATAATCTGAGATAAGCAGATAATCTGGGATCAGATCCTGGGCAGAGTACAAGGAGCCTGAGTTGCAGCAGGGCTCGTTGTTTATTATTTATTTATTTATTTATTTACAGTATTTATATTCCGCCCTTCTCACCCTGAAGGGGACTCAGGGCAGATCATATTATACACACATAGGGCAAACATTCAATGCCCATAAACACATCAAACAGAGACCGAGACAGACAGACGCAGAGACAATTTAACCTTCTTCTGAGGGGATGTTCGATTCTGGCCACAGGGGGGAGCAGCTGCTTCATCATCCACTCTGACGGCACTTCCTCATTCCAGGTCGTAAATTAGTTAAACTTGCCTCCCCACTTTTATAAGTGGTACCTTATTTCCTACTTGATAGATGCAACTATCTTTCGGGTTGCTAGGTCAGCAACGAGCAGAGGCTATTTTTTATTTTTTATTGATGGGTGCTCACCCTGCCATGGGCTGACCTTGAACTCATGACCTCATGGTCAGAGTGATTTATTGCAGCTGCTCAACAGCCTGCGCCACAGCCCGGCCCCATTCCTGCTACTCTGGTGCAGCTTTATAGAATCAGAATCATGAAGTTGGAAGAGACCACAAGGGCCATCTAGTCCAACCCCCTGCCATGCAGGAACACTGAATCAAAGAGGCCAGTCAGCCTATGCTTTAAAAACTCCAGAGAAGGAGACTCCCCTATGCTTCAAGGTAGCATATTCCACTGCTGAACAGCTCTTAATGTTGGAAAGTTCTTCATAATGTTTAGGTGGAATCTTTTTTCCTGAATTTGAATCCATTGCTGTGTGTCCTAGTCTCCAGAGCAGCAGAAAACAAGCTTGCCCCTTTCTGGCTTGTTAATAGCCTTCTTGAATTGTGGTGCTCAGAACTGGACACATCCAGATGAGATCTGACCAAAGCAGAATAGAGTAGGACTATGACTTCCCTTGATCTCATAGTGATCCACTCACCGTGATCCATTTGATTAAGGCTAACATCCCTTCAGCCTCATGCTGTCAGCCACATTTGCTGCTTAATTGCAGATACATAACCAGGACTTTGAGTGAGTTCTGAAAAGGCCTTGAACTAAGGAGCAAGAGAAACAACTACTTTGAGCGAATACTTCCATATTCCCCCTACATCCACCCATCACAGCAAGCTCAAATATCTCCTTTCCTCTGAAATCCTCAAAATGGTGATAGGAAGTGGTACATATCACTTCCTATTGCCATTTTGAGAGAGACTAAGAATAAAATCACGATTTAGAGGCACTAAAGTGCTCTGTAGTGGTTGGGGGGGTTTTCATGGGTTTTCACACATTTGAGAAGATTTCTATGAGGTCTGTGGATACAGTTGCCACAGTGAAAACTGGTGATAACAGTGAAAACTTTTACTGGTTGTAAAGAAAGGGAATTTCAGCAAGTGCTGCTTATCATGCAACCAGGAACTAAGCAGCATCTGCTGAAATTCCCTTCTACGCAACCAATAAAAGTATAGAAGGCGTATTCAGTTTTCACTTGGAAACCTTAACTGGTGCAAACATTATTTGAAAATCATGCCGGGTCTGAAAATCATGAAAGTTTACAGTCTTTTAGAAACTGATGGTGGAATTCTAGGGCCACAAAAGTGGTGTCTTGGGGCCCTATATCATCCTTAGGCAACACTACTCATATTTATGCTAAAGAGGTGGGTAAGTTCATAATCATTTTTGGCTTCACTGTTGAAACGGCAACTAACTTCTGATGTGATTGATTAGGATGCAGAGGAGATGCACTTTTTTGAGAGACAATAGGATTTATGGCTGGATAGGAACACGTAAAAAGCCAATGCAATATCATGGTTTGAGCATTTGAATACAACTCTGGAGATCAGGGTTCAATTTCCCAATTGGCTATTGAACCCACTGGGTGGTTTTGGGCAAGTTGCATGCTTTCAGCCCCAGAAAACCCCATAGTAGGGTGGCCAGAGGGTCCCTATAAGTTGGAAATGACCTGAAACTACACAGTAGCAGCAGCAGAAATGACAATGTCTACATAGGTCTCTGCTGTGGCAATGAAATGCATTGCACAGTGGACAGAATGCAGAAGTAGCCATGTTAACCATCAAACAAAATCTAAAATCCAAAATAAATATTGGTGAGATGCAAAAGATGCAAGCATCCAACCATCCAAACAATAACAACCAATAAACCCTGATAGCTTTTGAGGCTTGCTAACTGCTTCTCCAAGCAAACATAATGCAGAAAGACTTAGTTGGAGATACAGGTTGCAGGAGAGAGATTGAGAGAGAGGCAGAGAATGACAGGATGAAAGGCAGTAAAAGAGGACGGTAGCACTTCAGTTCTCCACTGCAGCCATGACGTCTCTATCTTTGAGACAACTGTTTTGTCCCTGCTCATATGAAGCCAAAAACTTCTACAACATCTTTCATTAAAAAAGCCAGTAAGCACTGAAAACTGGCATATTTTTTGGTGTTGGGGGTGATCTTCCAGTTGGTGTAATAAAGGTATTACTGGTGTGTATTTTAGATTTCTAGGTAGGCTGGCATCCAATAGGAATACTATGCTATTGTTCAGCCAGAGGTCATTTAATATGGGTAAAAATCACAGGTGACTTTAACTCCATCAACTGCTGAAGTGCACCTCTTGAGATACTTCCAAGATTGGAAAGGGTTTCCAGTCCTAAAGTAGGTTTTTTGTGTTTATCATAGTACGGAAACATCACCTTTTGTTGATCTGTTGCTTACAGAACACTCTCAGCAAGTGTTTGGAGTTGTAGACCAAACAACTCACATTTAAAATCTCTTCATGTGTTTTACATGTCAATATTTAGTGTGTGCAATATATTGCACAGAAAGTCCTATACTCTATACAAGTGGGGCCCTACGATTAGGGTGAGCCAGGTTCCCCTTCTGGATGATTTTGGGTGTCATGGGAAGGCAGCAAATTTAATTAATTACCTAATGTCTTATTGGTGTATTTGAACTCTGAGAGAGAATTACTTATGAAATATTCTGCCCTTTGTGCCAAAACTGGCTTGGCTGGACTTGAACATTATGCACCATTGACTTGAGGAGGAAATGATTTTACTGCTTTGCCACATGCAAAAAAGAAATGTCTATGGACCAATTCTGCTGTACAGCACCGAGCAAGCTAATGCTTTTAGGTGAGCTCAGCATTTCAGTGAGGAATAGATTTTTTTTAAAAAAAGAATGATTTGTGTCGCATCCCCAGCATGGAAGACATTCTACAGCAAGATGAGTCATAGTCTTTACCAACTGTGTTAGAGTGATAATGCAGGCAGCGAATAGAAACAGCAAAGAGCCCGGCTTTTGTAGCCCTTTCATTTGTTTTGCTTTGACTGGACTTTGAAACTTTGACAGCCAAGCTCCAAATGAGAAATGCGACTGAAACACATTGCTTTCAACCTGAATGATATTGCTGACTTTCCTCCTGCCCCTCCTCTTTCTAACTATGATTTTTATTGCTGTTGCTGTTATTTCTGTTGTTGTGTATATATTCTAATTTGGTTTTTATTTTTTAAAATATTTTTGTTAACTCATGTACATATGGTAACAGTACATTTGATGTTTACAGGATTTATTTACATAAGACAAGCAGTCCATCAAAAAACAAAAATAATAATAGAAAAGAACAAAAACCATATTCCTGAATTGTCAAGTATGCACACCCTTTTCTATGCTACATATTGGAATGGGGGGAAATGAAGGGAACTTCGAGCATTATGATTTGCCTGCAGTAACCATGTCGTCACACCCCCTTTGTACCTTCACAACACAACAGCTTTGTGGGTGGCACTCAGGGGTTGTGGGTGGAGAAACAATATTTTAAACAGGTGAATGCCTAGATCAAGCCAGACTGGATGGAAATCGGAGGCAGCTGCTTTGTCCCTGAGCTCTCAACAAAGGCAATCTCATCCCCCAGTATCCTATTAGATGAATAGTTTACTATCAGGTTCTTGTAACAGAATGACAACAGCGCTGGGGCTCACGAGAGGGTTTGTAGAGGGCGACAGCGATAAGCAGTGAGGAGAGCAATCTTAAGGAAAAAGGAAGTGCCGGAGGAATGTCACTGCTTTGCAAACGTCCCTTATCTTGGGCACTCCTTATTAGTAAAGGCTGGAGGTTAAGGCATCAGTTTATAGTGCTGTTGTTCCTTGTCGCTGAATTTCACGGCACAGGATTTCCTGTCTGAAGAGTGTGCTCCATGTTCATTCACAGCCTGATCCAGAAATCATTTCTATCAGTGCAGACCTTGGCATTTAAAAAAAAAATCAAATCTTGCCAGCCACCCTCCACCCCTGACTCTGCTCCACCCCTCTGGGTATTAATTGTTCAGAACACAAAGCAAAAGAAACCAGGAAGGTCAGACATAACTTGATTTCAAAAATATCCACGCAAATCTTGCAGGCAGAAAGAGGGAGATAAAATATTTGGCTTCCGATGTGCGTCACTTTCCATGTGTATATGCATGCTTATTCTTCTGTGTTTTAGAAATAATTTTAAAAGAGGGAGAAGAAGGATTTGCTGGATTCTGCACCCTCTCTCTTTAGTGAAACACCTCTCTCCTTTCTGTCTGGCTGTCAGCTGGAAAAGCACTGGAGGATTCTCTGTGCCAGGCTGAAGAACCCACCTAGAGGGCCCCTTTGACGCTAGTACATCCTCTTTCGGGCAGCATTCACTGCAGCCGGGAGCTAATTCTGCTGCACAATTATAGTGCCACAGACTAGCCTGCAAGTGTCCTGAGCCTATGAAAGGAGAGGGGGAAAAGACAGAAGAAGACAAAGGTTTCTGAAGGGTGTCTTGGAATTCCCATCACTAGAAAGAAGACCCTGCTTGCCTGCAATATTGCGATGGGTGAGAGAACTGGCTCAGCTCGAATTTCAGAATCTGCCGGTCAAAGGATGTCACCAGACATTCAGAAGTAATAAGAGCTCAATCTTCCTGGGAACAAAAGAAAGGGAGGAGGAAAGGAAGAGGGAGACTTCAAGGAAGGCATTCTTAGATTTCGTGGGACTTTCAGTTCTGCTTTCTTCCAACCAGACATGGAAACGCACATATGGTTTTCATACAGATTCTAATATCTAGTTTTCAAGAAAAAAATCCAACAAAGGCTCTGCACCAAATGAATCGATTACTTATCACAAGATCCAAAGGAGGCTTTTTCAGAAGTAATCCCAAGATGTTTGAATGGGACTGACCCTCCACAGGCACAGTATTGCAGCATTGTTGGGGCTTTTTGGAAGGGTGAGGGGTGGGTTTTTTTGTTTTGTTTTTTGCAGGTAAAAGACCGGCTTTCTTATGGAATTGAAAAAGAACTGAGATTTGGATCATGATAACACTTTGATTTCATAAAGGTATGCCAGCATAGTCTTATCTTATGGAGCAGGAAAACAGATTTCCTATGGTTCTCTCCTATGAAGTAGTGAACATAGGAAGTACTTTGGCAGATGAAAAGTTTTCTTTGTGTCGGATTATACTCCATTCTTTATTCCTTCTTCCTTGCAAAGGAAGTAGCGAGACTTCAACTGACCACAGCTGAATATGTGTTTAAGAAGGAAGAAAAAGCAATATTTATTGTTTCTAAAGGCCAACATGGCGAAACAATGCGAAGTTTTGTATTTCTTCTTAGAAACTGATCTCGCACAGGTGGCAAAAAATTCACTCTTGACTAACCTCTTCCTACTGTTTAAAATGTTGCATATGAAGATGCTTTAATTTAGACTTGGGATTTATCAAAAGGAACCATTGCCTTCATTTAGGATAAGTTCTTAAATATACATGGTTACTTTTCTTCTGATTTTTTTTGTATTCTTCTGAAAGAACTACAAGCAAATTGCATTAATGGATGGACGCATAGCTAAAAACCTTCAGGAAATTCTGTCCTCAAATCCTGGAAATTCTCTCATATGTGGAGTATACTGTTTTTTTGCAATAGCACATAACACAAACTAATGCTGCAGTTGTTGTGGAATGTACCTATGCATACCATAACAGACCAGGCCTTCAGACAAAGAGACGACTGATGCTGATAGAACCATGAACATGATGCATGTGAACAATTTTCCATTTAGGAGGCATTCATGGATATGGTGAGTAATTGCCGCACACTTTAGTAGCGAGTGTCCCAGTGCTGTTGTTTGCTGTACTTGTTGTGACAACTGCTTTTTTTAGCTTACAAGGTGTTGATGATGCAAGGAGGAACTGTAATCAAGATGCATGTAAAACAACATAAAACAAAAACCCATGTTGGAATGTAATGCAATTTTTTCAATGCAAGAAGAACCTGTCAGAATTTTTTAATGATGTCATGGGGAAGGGAGGATGGGAAGGAGAACATCATAATGATGAAACCACATCTCCTTCCCCCCTTTGTTCATATTGCCTGGCATTGATTTGGCTGACTTTAAGAAAATATAACTTTATTTTCAACTCATTCATATTCACTCTTGTGTTCAGTGATTTCTTATCAGACTCTCTGCTCATTTAAGAAGTGTTTGAACAAAAAATACTGTTTTTCTCCCTTTTCTCAGAAGCAGATGTCTGTCTCTCCTCCTCCCTTCTGCCCCACCCCCTTTTGCTAGGATATGCCAAATAATTAATGCTTTCTCTGAGAAATACACAAGAACCTTTTCTTTCTTTCCATCTTTGAAGCTGTAGTAAGGAATGATTTGGATTATTTGCATATTTGATTATTTTATTATTGTTGTTCCTTTATACAATCCTTGCTATGGTACTTAATATAGCCTTCTATCTTTTGTTATATAAGGTAATGGTTTGCTTGCATGGTTGTTAATCAGTATGCTCCAGAAACTAGACACATCTGCTTATTCAAATATGTTTGATAGAGGGTCATTTCTGAAGGTGAGCCTCTTCTACCACCCCCCCCCCCAAAAAAAATCCTAGTCATTCTTCTTTGGATCTGCAAGTGGATCTTGCCATACCTACGCATTCCCAAAAATTGCAAATTTCCTTTATATGGTTAAAACTGACACATAGAAGAGACTTTGAGTTAAATACATCTGTTATTATGGAGTAACTGGAATATAACTTTTTTCCAAGTGACCCAGTTAACGTGGTGTTTGGTTAAAAGCTTTATTAATTGATGCTTCTTGTCTTTAGTGGTGCTTGCCTCAGCCCTGAAGCAGTACATTAAAGGCATTGGGTAGCAGCCTTGAAATCTCACAGATCATTGCAAAAATCCAAAATTTCCTTTCTTGCTCAGTGAACATATCCACCCTCATCCTTATGGTACTTCTCTTTCCTGGGAATTTTCTTTTTTCCATCTGCTACATAGAGGAAAAATATGTGGTCAGTGATCCAATCATAATAATTATCATAATTTCCCATTTGAGCTTTATTTTTCCTTCTCATCCTCATAAAACTTTCAATTCACCATAATCAAAGTTTGACTGTAAGAGGCCAGGGGAATAATAGAAAACTGAAGGAAGGAGCTTTTTGTATTTGGTTAAATATGGGGGTTGGGTTTCATACTGTGACTGGTATTTGTGCTAATTTAATGTCACACATCTACTTGTCAACAAATGGGCAACTCACATTTCCATGTTGATTTGTGGGCTGGGCAAAACCCAGCAGCTTTTTTCTTGCCTTGCGGGAGTACATTTCACTAGCATATATGATGGGAATTGAGGGACCATGCTTGGGCCTTATCATGAAACAATGGTCCAAATATGAGATTCTAGAAGGAACACATATTTCTACTTTCTGTTTCCATGTAATATGTGCCATTAAATACAAGATGAAGAAGAGCTCCAATATAGAGCAAGAGGAGATGACATGGTGAGCTTTCAATATTTGTACAATGGACCCTAGAACAAATATTCTGTAAGGAAAAGAAAGGGCTAACCCTGTCATTACATCAAGTGAGCTGGAGTATTATGAATGGACAATAATATCATAAATTATTTTTTTAATGTTGTACTTTTGTTCCCAATATGGGTGATAGACGCTTCTTGGATTTTCTACTTCAAATGGTATCTTACCTGCTTTAAGGATTACACACCTTGGTGTGTGGGTGGGCAGGTAATTTATCTCTGTCCCTTAATTTGTGTTTTGTTGTTGCCAATAATTACATTTGCATGGTTTGACAATAAGATCCCAAAGTGGACAAGTGAAGAAGCCCTAGGACCTAGACAGTTTAAGTTGATGACTACAGTTAGGTTTGCCAGGTCTTTGGGAATAAACCTGTTGGAAGCGTCTTTAGTGCTGTTTTCAAATCTAAACATTGTCTCCAGTTGAATCTCTTTCAGAAAGTAATTCCAGAGGCTTTACCTCCACAGGCTTCGGTTAGTTGGGTTCTGCCCAAGTTCTGGGGAATTAGTTCCCTGCCCATTTTCACAGTCAGTATAATTCTTACCTGTGCCATCTCTATGACAGAAGAACCCATGTCTGGTCTCAAGTTTCGACCCTTAAATCTTAGCAAATGGGATGCTGCTGATATGGCAAACCTAGCTCAGATGACAAAAGTCTCTGTAGACAGAAAGTGGAATAGGAACTTTCATCATCAGCCATTTTGACTGACAGGCAGCAGAAGACCTCTGGCTGCAATTGTTCTGGGCAGATAGAAATACTAGTCTTCTATCCCTACCTGATCCTTTCTCCTGCTCCTTCAGAGGCTCAAGTTTGGTTCCTGACTTTGAGAGCCCATATCTAAAGTGTACATCTAATGCTAGAAGGAAGAGGCAGCTCCCTCAGGTTGCAATACAAAGGTTCCTTTATTGTACTGCAGGTCCCAAAAATATCCAGCCTGCATCACTCTACCAGCTACACTGAGAGCCACAGTCCATGAAAAGATAACTGTCCATAGCTTGGGTTTCATGAAAGGGTATCACATTGCTGTTTCATTTGGTCACATTTGTTCACATGATATTTTATTTTTACTGATAGAAATAAGAAGAGGTGCTTGAGGGACTTTCTACCATCTGCACCCGAATAACATGGCTCAGTTTGAGTTTAACTTTTGGGAGGACGAATGACGTTTCTTGTTTTG